>NC_133324.1:791537086-791837086 GCF_042186555.1 Aquarana catesbeiana
TGCATAAAAGTTGTCCTGGAGTAAAACTTTAGTGGAAAGAAGGACACAAGTTTATGTAAACCCTAACAAATTAACTTCTCCTTTTTACCTTTTGGTCTGTTAAATATACCAATGGTTTATCTGTTTGATATGTGTATAATATATAGTGCCTTGAAAAAGTATTCATACCTCTTGAAATTTTCCACATTTTGTCATGTTACAACCTAAAACATAAATGTATTTTATTGGGATTTTATGTGATAGACCAACACAAAGTAGCACATAATTGTGAAGAAAAATTATAAATGGTTTTCAATTTTTTTACAAATAAATATCTGAAAAGTGTGGCGTGCATTTGTATTCAGCCCCCTTTACCCTGATACCCCTAACTAAAATCTAGTGAAACCAATTGCCTTCAGATGTCACCAAATTGGTAAATAAGTACACCTGTGTGTAATTTAATCTCAGTATAAATACAACTGTTGTGTGAAGCCCTCAGATGTTTGTTAGAAAACCTTAGTGAACAAACAGCATCATGAAGGCCAAGGAACACACCAGACAGGTCAGGGATAAAGTTGTGGAGAAGTTTAAAGCAAGGATAGGTTATACAAAAATATCCCAAGCTTTGAACATCTCACGGAGCACTGTTCAATCCATCATCCGAAAATGGAGAGTACAGCACAACTGAAAACCTACCAAGACTTGGTTGTCCACCTAAACTGACAGGCCGGGCAAGCAGAGCAAAAGCAGAGAAGCAGCCAAGAGGCGCATGGTAAGTCTGGAGGAGCTGCAGAGATCCACAGCTCAAGTGGGAGGATCTGTCCACAGGACAACTATTAGTCATGCACTTCACAAATCTGGCCTTTATGAAAGAGTGGCAAGAAGAAAGCCATTGTTAAAAGAAAACCATAAGAAGTTCTGTTATGAGAAGCCATATGAGGGACACAGCAAACATGTGGAAGAAAGTGCTCTGGTCAGATGAGACGAAAATTTTAATTTTTGGCCTAAACAGCTATGTGTGGCGGAAAACTAACACTGCACATCACCCTGACTACACCATCCCCACCGTGAAACATGGTGGTGGCAGCATCATGTTGTGTGGGTATTCTTCTTCAGCAGAGACAGGGAAGCTGGTCAGAGTTGATGGGAAGATGGATGGAGCCAAATACAGGGTAATCTTAGAAGTAAACCTGTTAGAGTCTGCAAAAGATTTGAGACTGGGGCGAATGTTCACCTTTCAACAGAACAACCTTAAACATACAGCAAGAGCTACAATGGAATGTATTGACTCAGGGGGGCTTAATACAAATGCATGCCTGTCATGAATTTGCAGTAATGTTTCATGCCCTGTCTGTCTGCTTACCTCTGGTCTGTGTATCAGCTTTAGGGACTGCACTCTCCCACCTGCATGTTTAAGTAATCTTCTTTCAGAGTGGCTCCACCCTAGCCTCTAACAGGAAACACTATTTAACCCTGTGCACTGCAAGCCTGCCTTGCCCGAGCAATTGTGTGTTTAGGTTCCCCTGTGTGTTTCTTGTCGTGTGCTTTATGTTTATCTCCTTGTACCGACTTTGGCTTGTTTTCTGACTATCCCCATCTGCTTGTAGCCCTGACCTTTGGCGTGTTTTCTTGTCCTTTCCTGTCTGCTTGATACCCCAACCCCTGGCTTGTCCTTCTAACTATTACTTGTTGCCCTGCACTGCTGCTTCCTCTCCATTCACCAGAACCTGCCGTGAGCGTGAGCTAGGAGACCCTGGGGGCCACGACCTGGAGTCAGCTGCAGCGAAGGCCATCCTCACTTACAGAGGCCCTGGTGAAAACTTGCTGGCTCTTGCCGCGTACACACGATCGCACACTCCGACAACAAAATCCATGTTTTTTTCCTACAGGTGTTGGCTCAAACTTGTCTTGCATACACACGGTCACACAAATCTTGTCGGAAATTCCGAACGTCAAGAATGCGGTGACGTACAACACGTATGACGGCACTATAAAAGGGAAGTTCAATAGCCAATGTGCCACCCTTTGGGCTCCTTCTGCTAATCTCGTGTTAGTAGAAGTTTGGTGAGAGACGATTCGTGCTTTTCAGCCTCGTGCTTTTCAGATCGTTACTGCTCTTCAGTTTGTGCTTGTGGGTTTGTATCTGGTTTTCAGTGCGTGTAGTCAGTTTGAATTTGTTTTTCAGTGCGTATTATTATAGTATGTATTTGATTTTACAGTGCGTTCTTGTCTGCTCGTTTCTGATTTTCAGCTCGCTCTTCTCAGGCCTTTCTGTTTTTCAGTGCTTTCTGTTAGTTCGTTCTGACCAGCCGACCATTTTGAAGCCATGAGGACCCTCACCCTGGACCAGAGGGTTTTTAACTACCGGTTGGCCAGAGCCAGAAGAGTGGTGGAGAATGCTTTCAGGATAATGGCCAGCCTATTCCTTACGGCAATCAACATGGCGGAATATAAACTTAACCATATAATCCTTGCATGCTGAATTCTCCACAACTATTTAAGGAGAAATTCAATGAACTATGTGGCCTCAGTTGGGCCTGAGGCCGGACTTCAAGAAGAAACCCTGACGGCGCTTGAAGCTGGCCATCCTGGCTTGCTCCCCGAAAGCACTCGCGAAGTAAGACAGAAGTATGTCGAGTACTTTGCGGGTAGGGGGGCCATCGATATGCCAGAAAATGTTTAAGAAACATTTTAAAAATAAATATATAAATAAATATAATATACACAACTCAGAAACTTATAAAAGTTTAACTTTGATAATTTGAAGGCAATATCAGACATTAGTATTTCCAAGCTGTGTTGATATTACCTTCATCAGTTGGGGTCATGTCACCCCTGTGAAAACCAAATTTTGAAGATGCACACAAATTGAGAGTCAAAATGGGGATTTCCCTCCTAAACCCATGCCTAATGTCAACATGTGCTAGCTCCCATCAGGGGGGATCAATGGAGGTGTTTCGGGGGTGCAACCCCTTCTTCTCAGCTACTTGAGTTGCGAGGAAGGGGTTGCACCCACAAAACGCGTACATTGATATCCAGTGATGGCAGATAGCACATGTTGACACACTGTGTGCATCTTCAAAATTTGGCTTTCAATATACTTCAAAAAAGATTCAAAAATTTAAAAAATATAAACAAATGGAAGGATTTAGGTGTGTTTTAGATTCAGCCAAAAACATCAATGATGTTTTTGAGTCTTTTTTCAACATCATTGATGTCTTCCTTATTCGTCTGTAAATCCCGATTGCACACCATGATTTCCCCCGATGAGGACGTGTGCACTTGCACATGAGAAATGAGTTTCTTCTTCCACAACATCCATATCACCTAAAATAAAAAAACACACCATGTATTATAAATATGCAGGCATACATCTATTATCTGAAGCTGTGGTCCCAGACATTCACCTGTTGTGGTTACTAATTCTCCCACTTCATAAACCTCTTCTTTCTCCACATCCTCTGGTTGTGGTGTTGGTATTTCCCTTCTTTAGGAGGTGGGGGGTCCCTGGTGTTCTCTGATGTCCTCTGAAGGTATACTTAGCACACAGATATTTGAGGGCAGAAATAGGAATCTGAAACATTGCTTGGAAGAGTTGTACAATTATCTTTTTGGGCAGAGTTCCAAGCTGAAGACATTTTTTTCCCCTTTCTAAAGCTGCAATACTTACCTTTTTTGTACAGTTTTCACACATGGAGACACCCCTAGTATCCACTGGAGCATCTGTGTGGAACACCCTAAAATGTTTGTTCTGCTGTCCCACACTAGTGCTCCTGCGTCCAGATGTGTAAACAGCTGCTGAGTGTCCTCTCCTTACACTGAATCAAGTTTACATTTTCATTCTAGTTACAAACCCATCTAGACAACAATGTACTAAACTTCTTTGAATACAAATATGCCTGAACAAATATAGTTAACCTGTATCTGCCAAAAATATTGTATTAGTGGGCGAACGAACAATGTTTACTACAAACGATTACTGTGCCCACGAACCTGAAAGTTGCCATTTTAAACTGTACAACAGTAAAGAACAACACATGGAGCAGCATGAACGTAATAATAATAATAGAAACACAGGACAAATACTTACTTTTTAGAAGCAGTTTCCTGATCTTTATGTACTGATCCTGCTTCCTCGATTTCAGGTCTGACCATCATTTCCTCAGTTGATCCTTGGATCGCCGTACCCCAAAATTCTTCTGCAGACTTTTCACAACTTTAGCCATGATCTTGGCCTTTCTCACATTTGGGTTTGGGTAAGGTCCATGCTTCCCATCATAGTCGGCCCTCTTCAAGATGTCCACCATCTCCACCATCTCAACAAAGGACATATTTGAGGCCTTAAATCTCCTCCGGGATCTGGACGTTCGTGGCTCCGGGCTTTCGTCGTTGCTGCTCTCCTCTGCATGCACTTGCTCTTTCTCCGCCATGTGCTCTCCCAGTGCGCCGAAAGAGAAGGGTCGGGGAATAGACTAGAAAGAACATCAGGGGAGGTTGGAGTTTCAGTGTATATAAAGTGTAACACACGTGTGTCCTACGTACGATCTGTAAGAGGAGGAAGGAGTATCGGATGCGCCGATCATTAGAACGAAGATACAATTTTAACTTGGTGCATAAGTGGCCTATACTGCTTATAGATTGAGGCCTATATTGGGACAAGATTAGGAGAGTTTAGATTGACATTAGGGCTTGTCCTGTGTTGTGTCTTGCAGAGAAAATGGATCTATTCAATGATGAGGACTTTATCCCCATATTCATTGATATGTACAGGGAACTGCCCTGTCTGTGGCAGGTAAACCACCCCTTTTATAACAATAAAACAAAGAGGAAGGCAGTGCTGGATCAATTGCTGGAATTTGTGAAGCCGGTGATCCCCACGGCAGACATCCCCTATTTGAAGGCCCTAATTGGTGGCATGAGGAGCACTTATAATAAGGAGCGCAAGAAGGTTCAGGATTCCCAGAGATCAGGAGCTGCAACAGATGACATTTACTGTATGTACCCAGGCTGTGGTACTATCACAGACTGCATTTTCTGGCAGGCCAGACTGAACACAGGCCAGCACTCTCCAGTCTTCCTTCAAGGCTTCCTTCCACCTCAGCTGAGGCTTCCGATGTCCAACCTGGGCCTTCCAGCCAGGAAGAAGTAGGGGAGCCCAGCTTGAGCCAGGTATAACATTGTTGAACATATTTCTAGCCAAATAATTAATGATGTTAACTAGATGTTATTATTAATCAGTCATTTCTAATTTTACAAAGTGTTTTACATATCAATAGACAGTAGTGGCCACAAATGATTGGGACAAGGATGAAAAATGCTGGGGTCAGTTTTCTATTTATTAACATTCAATTTGCAACAGTCATGAGCTGAAAATTGTGTGTGATTGATGAACCAAAAACTAAAACTATGTCCCTTTTTCATACACATGTAGCACTAACTCATGGTGGAGCTGCTGGTTTAAGCGGGTCTGTTACCTTCAATTTGCTTCCCTCTGTTTCACCGGCACCGGGTCTAGGGGTTCCCTTGAGTTTACTGCTGGACGACATACGCACCAACACTGGAGTACGTTTTCAATGCTTTATTGAACAGTCAAACTTTAGGAAGTAGCAGGAAAGAGACGGAAAAGGAAACTCTCAGGAGAAACTCAAATATCTTCTTGCAAAAATCTTAGCGACAAATGTCCCGGTAGGATTCAGATAATTATGTGGAATGCGTTCCCCTCATGGGACACACTCTTTGCTCGTCTGGATAGGCCTCTCTCACCAGTCTAGCAGCCAGCATGCAGCACGAATCGAAAGTCTCTGCCACAGACTTATTTGGGGGGGTAAATCTGCACGATCCTCTGCCACAGGATGTATCAGATCTTCTGCAGTGAACAGTCAGTCACAGTGCCTGAACCTTTAAGCTGAACCGGCGACACTATGCTGTATGGTTACTTCTTTTGGATACATCCTCCAGCCGAGTCACCAGGCCCCTCTATAGACCAGCACGCTGCGTGATCTCTCCAAGGGATCTCCTTGGGTGTCCAGCTTCGTCACACAGGACCGACAGCTCAGGACCATTCCTCGGCCGCGGTGGTAGGCCCCAGACAGGCCTCTGGACCCACCTCTGCACCATAGCATCGTGGGCCTCCCGATCAGAGGACCATGCGGTAGCTCCTTAACGCATACCTGTCGGCCAGGAGGGCCAGCAGGTGGCTGCAAAGCCACCTTAGAACATGGCGTCTGTCCCATAAATACCCTCGCCCAGAATGCAACTCGGAGGATTACCTCCACCGAGCTTGCCTCTGAGACAGAGGAGCATCTATACACTTCGACACGTTGCCCTTCCAACACTGACTAATGGTAACAGCGACACCCACCGATCAGCACGGAAGCATACACAACGTCAGCCAAGCTGGAACAGAAGCAAACTTTTAACCTTCCTAACACACAATTTACTAAATTTGCCTAATCTGCGGTAGATTGTAAATCTACCAGCGCTACATACTCCTCCCACAGCACAGCAAGCAATAGCAACTGAAATAACAACAGGCAGGCCACGGCGGACCCAGGAGGTGTGTGTGCTCACGTTTGTCTCACCTGTCCGCAGCACTCGTCCCTTCACTGGAGCTCCGCTCTGTCCCCCTTCACTCCCTCCTCTAGTACTCATGTGAGATCGCCGTGTAGCCACCTCCTGGGTCCACCGTGGCCTGCCTGTTATTATTTTAGTTGCTATTGCTTGCTGTGCTGTGGAAGTTCTCCATTTGCCGTGAAGTGACTTGCCTGTTATTTTATTTTAAATTTGAGTTCATTACAAGTTGTTTTATATGTGATTAAATCTTTTAAACGAGATTACACTATTGGAGCTTCTTTTATTTTTATGTCATACTACCAACCTGAGAAAAGCGGTGTTCCTATGGAGCAGTGGAGGTGTATGCTCGCATGTTAACCCCCATGTAAGTGGGTTAGAGGCTCTGTCAGGCCAAACATGAGAGTGAGAGGCCTTAGCTGGTGAGTTTGAATTTCATCAGGGAGTGGATTCACATCACAGAGGTGTGGTGGATGTTTGAAAACACAGCTGAGCAGTTTTGGAGTCACCCTCACTCTTTTTTTGGACTTTCTTCAAATCTTTTTTTGGACTTTCTTCAAATATTTTCACGATTATTTTTCATGATTGATTGGTGTCACGGACCTGGCCGGGACGGAGGCTGTTGGAGAGGACTGTATGCAAGCCTGTTGCCCACCGATTATGGGCCCTAGCATTTGGGGGAATGGTGCTCTCTGTGAGCTGTATGCCTGGGGACCCTGGGGTTGATGTTACTATGGATTCAGCTCCATGTCCCCCCAAAACACACAGACTCTGGAACCCTTTATATGCCATATTAGAATGGTGACTGATTTATACCATTGGGACTCGTACTGTTAAATGCTAATGTCATCAATTCTGCTATAATGTGTTTAGTGTGGCTCTAAGAGTCTTTTCACCCATTGTTGTTTATGTTAATTGAGAGAGCTGATCACATTAGCCACCAGCCCTGGCTAATAGACGAAAGGTCTGGGCTGAGGAGGGGGGAGATTGTTGTTTGTATTGTTAGTTGTAATTAGCTCCAGCTATTGTGTTTATATTAATGTGTGAAGCTCGGTGCCTACAAGACTGTCATCTGGTCTGGGTACATTTTGTAGTAAATTAACTCATGTTAATTAGGTTAGCTTTCAGTCATCCCTGCTGTATAAAGGTCTGTGAAATCTCAAAATAAAAGGCAGTTCTGATGTACTCCAAGACTGGTGTTGTCTAGTTCTTGGGGTTCCTATGGCCAGATCCATTGGACTCGTGTTCCAGAACTTAGGAAGCGGTATATGACGGAAGCACTCAAGCGGAGTGTGGGGCGTTCCGTGACATTGGTGGCAAGCAGCGGGAAAGCTTCCTGAAGTCTGAAGTCTGGGACATCCAAACCTCCAACTGGATCCAAGATCAGCATAGCAGACTTCAGTCACCCCAGCGGAGATATGGACCTGGCATCAGAATTCCCGGGGCTGCTGCGGATCATCCTTTCAACGTACACCAGGACTGTGTCTGAGGATGAATACCTGGAGCTCAGGCAGCTGATTCGGGTGGAGCTCTGGATTGCAGCCCTCCGTCTCGCTGGTATAAAACAGGGCAAGTGCTTTCCAACCCAAGAGCAACGGGCCAGTGACCAACGGGCATTGCGGATGGCATTCCTGGGAGAGCAGCCCCAGGAGCAATGGGTGACTGAGTTGGACAGGTTGGTCCAGCAGGAGATAGAGCTGGACAATCGTTATCGGGCTCTGCAATGGCACGCAGAGGAGGGATATTTAGGGGAGACAACAGAATGCTCTCCGGAGGGATATGACTTTGGCGGCCCTGGATTGCTGTGGGAGAACCTTACAGATCTTTTTATGTTTGGCGATGAAGGGGAACCTGACCTTGAGGACATGAGAGACTATAGAGAGTCTATGCTCGGTCTTGCAGGGGTCTCAGAGCTCAAACCTGATCTGGACCATTTGCTAAGGAAGGAACAGCATCTGGAAAGGGCATACAGGAAACTGCTAGAACAAGTTCAGCAGCATGCCAGAGAATCGGCAGTGGAAAATCCGGAGATTGCCGTCCCCAAACCTGAAGTGCTGACAACAGGGCAGAGCTCTGCTAACCTCTGTCCAGAAATGATAACATCTTCTGGGTTCCATGGACAGGAGATGGTGAACCCCTATTCCCCGACATCAGTTGCAGAGACATGGGATTTGATAGACTTTTCTGCTGAGGAAGAACAACCTGATGAGCCTCCAGCAGAAGAGCTGCTATCAGGGCCAAAGTTCACTGTGTTCTGCCCAGCACCAACAGTGGCTTCGGCCTTCCTGAGAGAAGAGGTAGTCGGCCTTTCTCCCACAACACTGACAGGGACATGTGATTTTCTGCCAGCAGCATCTATGGAGTTAAAACAAACTTCTCCAGCTGAAGATCTGGTAACTGAACAGAGGGTCCAAGACCTCTGTCCCACACTTTTACCACTTCCAGAGACTGGGGATTTAATAGACATTTCTGTAGAGGAGGAACCACCTAGCAAACCCCCAACAGAAGTGCTGGCAACCGGACAGAGGGTCCAAGACCTCTGCCCCACATCTGCAGCAATTGTGGAGGCTCAGGGTGAGAAGATGGCAATCACTTCCCAGCAGCAGATACAGGGGGAGAAGGGAGAGGAGGTGTGTGTTGTCCCTCCCCAACAGTTGGCCAGGGTGGAGGAAGTGGGCTTTCCTCCCCAGCAAAGATCCGTGTACCTGGGAGACAGTACCATCGACATGTCGTCCCAGCAGCCAGATGAGGGAATGGAAAAGGAAGCAGCCGGCTCACCTCCCCAATGGCAGCTACACAGTTTGGGAGGGGAGGAAGCCAGCTGCCTGCCCCAACAGTTAGCTGGAGCAGAGGATGCGGAGTCCCCAGCAGAAGTGCTGGCAACAGGGCAGAGTGCTACCAACCTCTGCCCAGCACCAGCAACAACTACAGAGTTCCAGGGAGGCGGGGCAGTCGGCCTCCCTCTCCAACAGTTAGCCGGAACAGATGGTGTGGAGTTTCCAGCAGAAGGGCTGGCAACAGGGCCGAGGACTGCTGGACTCTGCCCTCAACTAACAGAGGATGGATTTCCTGTGAAGGTGGATGGGACTTCAGTCTCCACCTGTATACCCCAGGGATGCTGGGCAGTGGGCCCCGATCCCCAACAGCATGACAGAGAGGTTGGCTGGGTGAGTGATACTCTGTTTGGAATAATTTATTTGGGGTACGGTGTGGGTACAGGCAGTAGAGGACTGGAGCTGTTTACTAACTTCGGAGTCAACCCGTCTGGGGTCTCCTCCTGTGTTAGTCTCCTGCCGAAAGGGGAGAAATGTCACGGACCTGGCCGGGACGGAGGCTGTTGGAGAGGACTGTATGCAAGCCTGTTGCCCACCGATTATGGGCCCTAGCATTTGGGGGAATGGTGCTCTCTGTGAGCTGTATGCCTGGGGACCCTGGGGTTGATGTTACTATGGATTCAGCTCCATGTCCCCCCAAAACACACAGACTCTGGAACCCTTTATATGCCATATTAGAATGGTGACTGATTTATACCATTGGGACTCGTACTGTTAAATGCTAATGTCATCAATTCTGCTATAATGTGTTTAGTGTGGCTCTAAGAGTCTTTTCACCCATTGTTGTTTATGTTAATTGAGAGAGCTGATCACATTAGCCACCAGCCCTGGCTAATAGACGAATGGTCTGGGCTGAGGAGGGGGGAGATTGTTGTTTGTATTGTTAGTTGTAATTAGCTCCAGCTATTGTGTTTATATTAATGTGTGAAGCTCGGTGCCTACAAGACTGTCATCTGGTCTGGGTACATTTTGTAGTAAATTAGCTCATGTTAATTAGGTTAGCTTTCAGTCATCCCTGCTGTATAAAGGTCTGTGAAATCTCAAAATAAAAGGCAGTTCTGATGTACTCCAAGACTGGTGTTGTCTAGTTCTTGGGGTTCCTATGGCCAGATCCATTGGACTCGTGTTCCAGAACTTAGGAAGCGGTATATGACGGAAGCACTCAAGCGGAGTGTGGGGCGTTCCGTGACAATTGGTTTCTGGACTTTATAGATATTTACTGTGTTCAATTTTCATTATATATTTTTCTTGGATTTATATATTTGTATATCACTTTCACTGAGTGTTATAATTTATATTAGCTTATATTGAATTTATTGAATCATTTATTTTATTTAATATTAATTTTTACTTTTTGGGATATTTAGCAGAATATGTTTTTTCACTTTTTCTCTAGTCACGTCTGTATTCAGCTCACTGGCTGGATAAGAATGTCTGGCATCTCCCCACCTGGGGATAAGCGCCACTATTTAATCTATAATTTTCTTTTGGTGAATTTGGTTTATATACATATGATCTGATGATCCCTGGAAAAGAAACATATTTAAACACACATATATACACACTACGTAACACCAGGAGTAAAGCCTCATTTAAAAATGAGACTCTCTTCCTATGATTTGTTTTAGAAAGAATATGTACTTTTGGAGTCCATCCCTGCATAAGAACTTTTCTTATTAAAGAAATACGGTTAGCAAACAGAAGTCCTTGGATTTAAACACAGAACAGGATCTGTAGACCTTGACCACGCAGATCTCTTTGCCCTGTAGCTATCTAACTAGCTAACTTCAAAGTAATAGTGTCCACAATTACCAGTAAAACCGAGGATCTGGTAGAGTTACATACTTTCCTTCTTTATCTACAGTGGTAATAAAGTATACAGCATTGTCCTTTCCCGGTCTGCAGATTACCACTTTATCAGCATAGGTATGCCGACCATAGTTCCAATGAACAAAGCATCCGTTAAAACGTTCATCCATCCGGACAGAACATCCAGTCTTTCTAAAGGGTTTAGGCACAGACAAGTATTCCCAAATAGCTTCACTGTACCAAAGTTCCGATTAGCTTCAATCTCCCGCATGACATCCTGAGGCACATAGGGGAATTCCAATCTATACTCTGCGGCCACACGCTTGTTTAACATCCTTTGCAAGCGAGCAAGTTTTGGCAAAGATCTGTCTTTTCCCATACCCGGTACACAGGAGTCTAATGACTTTTTCATCATAGACCCAGCCGGTGTCTGTAGCGAATCAATAACTTTTGACAAAGTCCCAGCAACAGCACTGTGCATCTCCACACAGGGCGACGTCTTCCCAGAACTCATGGCAGTCCATTCAGGAAGGGTCATTGTGGAGGCAACATCTTTGCCCTGTGACCACAATAGCAACAAGTCATCATCCCCGGAAAGATCTGACATGGATTCTATTTCCGAGTCTCTCAATTCTTCTGTTGGCAAATACTTATTTACAGTCCCCAACAATGGCTTACCCATTCCAGATGTAGAATCTGGTAGCTCCGGCTCAGGTAACCTCTGGGGTCTCGGAGGACCACCTCCACCGAGCTTGCCTCCGAGACAGAGGAGCATCTATACACTTCGACACGTTGCCCTTCCAACACTGACTAATGGTAACAGCGACACCCACCGGTCAGCACGGAAGCACACACAACGTCAGCCAAGCTGAAACAGAGGCGAACTTTTAACCTTCCTAACACACAATTTACTAAATTTACCTAATCTGCGGTAGATTGTAAATTTACCAGTGCTACACACAGGAAAGTCTCAGCCAGGAGGAGGCTGTGGAAAGTGGCAGCCAGGAGGTGGCGGGGGTAAGTGGCAGCCAGGAGGTGGCTGGGCCCAGTAGCCTGCCCGAATCCCAGGTCTCTCCCGTCCGCCTTCCAAAAAAAAGTCCCAGGAAGAGGAGTAACCCAAAGGAGGCAGCACTTGGCCTATTTCAGAACGCTACAGCGGCCATCAGAATCCCCCCTCCAATAATCAAGGCGACTATGCCAGCCTGCAAAATGCAGAAAATGGAGGAGGGCCAACGCCTCTTATGTGGGGAAGTTATGTTACAAGCCCTAAATAAGGGGTTGAGGGGCAAACTCACAAGCCAAAGCCATGTTTGTGAGTTCAACCATGGTCCTCCTCCTCCTGCCACAACTACAACACCAGAGCCACAGACTGGAAGGAAGCGTGGAAGGAAGACAAGAAAGTGATGGCCTGGGTTCAGTCTGGTCTGACAAAAGACGCAGGCTGTTCTAAGACCACAGCCTGAGGACAGATATGATGTCATCTGTTGCTGTTCCTGATCTCTTGTAGTCCTGGACCGGATTGTGCTCACTATTATAAGGACTCCTCAGGCCATCAATTTTGACTGTAAAATAATTGATGTCTGCTCTGGGGTACAAAGGCTTCGCAAATTTCACCAGTTTCTCCAGCGTTGCCTTCCTCTTTATTTTGTTATGACCCATAATAAATGGCTATTTATTTTCACAAATATTTGCCTATGTGTTTTACTTCAAAAAGGACAGTTTGTGAGTAGGCAGGTAAATACAATGTCAAATTAACAAGGGACACCAACACCAACCTCCTTGAGGTTAAAAAATACAAGATAATAATGGTGTTGTGGTAACTTGACACAAAACAAAAGAAAAAATTGGAGATCACTATAAAAAAAAAATAAAAATAGGAGTTCTGGATAAAAAAAAAAAAAAACACTATAAACAAAAATTCTAAACATTATTATGGAGATCTGACGAAAAAAAGAAAAAAAAATTATTCATGAGATCACGATAAATAATAAAGAAATCAGGTTGTCAGAACTCTGTGTGAATATCAGCAGCAAAACAACTTAATTATTCTAGCATTATAAAGAAGAAGAGAATGCGCTGCATTAAAAGATTTTAAAATTTGCAGCGTGACGAATGTGCTATCTCTATTACAAACGCTAGTTTTACCAGAACGAGTGCTTCCGTCTCGTACTTGATTCAGAGCATGCGTGGAACTCTGTGCGTCGGAATTGTGTACACACGATCGGAATTTACGAGAACGGATTTTGTTTGTCGGAAATTCCGACGGAAAATGTCCAATGGAGCCTACACACTGTCGGAATTTCTGACAACAAGCTCCCATCGAACATTTCCTGTCGGAAAATCTGACCATATGTACACGGCATTAGATTACGCACCCTGGGGAATCATATGGACTGTAGTACACAGTGGATGTCATTTCCTGACATCTTTGTTTACTATGTGTGATCTCTGTGATTGGTCACAGAGATCACATGGTACAGAGTCAAACACAACAGCCATGTACATGGTAATAGCTGTGGCGAATCACAGCTATCACAGTAGTTCTAAACAGCTGCGGGAATGGTTGTTACGGTGTCCCCAATCACCGCCTCACCAGTTATAGTGTCCCTTATCACTGGCACACCAGTCATATTGTCCCTGATCACTGCTTTACCAGTTAAAGTGTCCCTGATGACCCCCACATCAGTTACAGTGTCCCTGATCACTGCCATGCCAGTCATATTGTCTGTAATCACTGCCACACCAGTTACATTGTCCATGATCATCCCACACCAGTCATATTGTCCCTGATCACTGCCACACAAGTTACGGTGTCCGTGATCACTGCAGTCCCAGTCCCAGTGTTCCTGATCACCACGCACCAGTCATATTGTCCCTAATCACCACCACTCCAGTTACAGTGTCCCCGATCACCGCCACATTAGTCATATTGTCCCTGATCACCTCCACACCAGTTACAGTGCCCCTGATCACAGCCACACCAGTTACAGTGCACCTGATCACCGCTACACCCGTCCCAGTGTCGCCAGACCAGTGTATGCCACCAAAAGTGTACCTAATCACTGCCACACCAGTCCCAGTGTCACTCGACCAGTGTAAGTCAGCAGCAGTGTCCCTGATTGCTGCCACACTAGTCCCCAGTGTCACCAGACAATTGTGAGCCAGCAAAAGTATTTCTGATCACCACTACACAAGTCCCCCTTGCACCAGACCAGTGCAGCTAGCAACAGTGTTCCTGATCACCATTCCACCATTGCAGTACAGGTTTTGACACAATTCCTTGATTTGTGTGATACACAAAATACAATGTTTGGTACATAATCAGTCCAGACTAGGGATGAGCCGAACACCCCCCTGTTCGGTTCACACCAGAACATGCGAACAGGAAAAAAGTTTGTTCGAACACGCGAACACCGTTAAAGTCTATGGGACACGAACATGAATAATCAAAAGTGCTCATTATATGCAAGTTATTGTCATAAAAAGTGTTTGGGGACCTGGGTCCTGCCCCAGGGGACATGGATCAATGCAAAAAAAACTTTTAAAAATGGACGTTTTTTCAGGAGCAGTGATTTTAATAATGCTTAAAGTCAAACAATAAAAGTGTAATATCCCTTTAAATTTTGTAGCTGGGGGGTGTCTATAGTATGCCTGTAAAGGGGCGCATGTTTCCCGTGTTTAGAACAGTCTGACAGCAAAATGACATTTCAAAGAAAAAAAGTCATTTAAAACTACTCGCGGCTATTGCATTGCCGGTCCGCCAATACACATAAAAGTTCATTGATAAAAACGGCATGGGATTTCCCCACAGGGGAACCCCGAACCAAAATTTAAAAAAAAATATGACGTGGGGTCCCCCTAAATTCCATACGGATTTTAAGGGGAACCCCGCGCCAAATTTTTTTTTAAAAACGGCGTGGGGTCCCCCCAAAAATCCATACCAGACCCTTATCCGAGCATGCAACCTGGCAGGCTGCAGGAAAAGAGGGGGGGATGAGAGAGCACCCCCCTGAACCATACCAGGCCACATGCCCTTAACATTGGGAGGGTGCTTTGAGGTAGCCCCCCAAAACACCTTGTCCCCATGTTGATGAGGACAAGGGCCTCATCCCCACAACCCTGGCCGGTGGTTGTGGGGGTCTGCGGGTGGGGGGCTTATCGGAATCTGGAAGCCCCCTTTAACAAGGGGACCCCCAGATCTCGCCCCTCCCCCTGTGTGAAATGGTAAGGGGGTACTTCCTACCATTTCACTAAAAAACTGTCGAAAATGTTAAAAATGACAAGAGACAGTTTTTGACAATTCCTTTATTTAAATGCTTCTTCTTTCTTCTATCTTCCTTCATCTTCTTCTTCTGGCTCTTCTGGTTCTTCCTCCGGTGTTCTCGTCCAGCATATCCTCCGTGGCATCTTCTATCTTCTTCTCCTCGGGCCGCTCCGCACCCATGGCATGGGGGGAGGCTCCCGCTCTTCTCTTCATCTTCTTCTCTTCATCTTCTTCTCTTTTTCTCTTCTTCTTCTCCGGGCCGCTCTGCACCCATGCTGGCATGGAGGAAGGCTCCCGCTGTGTGACGCATCTCCTCTTCTGAGGGTTCTTAAATAATGGGGGGGCCACCCAGTGACCCCGCCCCCCTCTGACGCACTGTGACTTGATGGGACTTCCCTGTGATGTCACGGGGAATGCCACAGGGAAGTCCCATCATGTCCCGTGCGTCAGAGGGGGGCGGGGTCACCGGGTGGCCCTGCCCCCGTTATTTAAGAACCGTCAGAAGAGGAGACACGTCACACAGCGGGAGCCTACCATCATGCCAGCATGGATGCGGAGCGGCCCGGAGAAGAAGATGAAGAAGAGAAGAAGATAAAGAAGAGAAGAAGAAGAAGAGAAGAGCGAAAGCCTCCCCCCATGCCATGGGTGCGGAGCGGCCTGAGGAGAAGAAGATAGAAGACACCGCGGAGGAGATGCTGGACGAGAACACCGGAGGAAGAACCAGAAGAGCCAGAAGAACCAGAAGAAGAAGAAGATGAAGGAAGATAGAAGAAAGAAGAAAGAAGAAGCATTTAAATAAAGGAATTGTCAAAAACTGTCTCTTGTCATTTTTAACATTTTTGAGTTTTTGAGTGAAATGGTAGGGGTACTTTTGTACCCCCTTACCATTTCACACAGGGGGGGCCGGGATCTGGGGGTCCCTTTGTTGAAAGAGGCTTCCAGATTCCGATAAGCCCCCCACCCGCAGAGCCCCACAACCACCGGCCAGGGTTGTGGGGATGAGGCCCTTGTCCTCATCAACATGGGGACAATGTGTTTTGGGGGGCTACCCCAAAGCACCCTCCCAATGTTGAGGGCATGTGGCCTGGTATGGTTCAGGAGGGGGGGCGCTCTCTCGCCCCCCCCTCTTTTCCTGTGGCCTGCCAGGTTGCATGTTCGGATAAGTGTCTGGTATGGATTTTTGGGGGGACCCCACGCCGTTTTTTTTTTAAATTTTGGTGCGGGGTTCCCCTTAAAATCCATACCAGACCTGAAGGGCCTGGTATGTAATTTAGGGGGGCCCCCACGTCATTTTTTTTTTTATTTTGGTTCGGGGTTCGCCTGTGGGGAATTCTCATGCCGTTTTTATCAATGAATTTCTTATGTGTATTGTCGGACTGGCAAGTAGTTTTAAATGACTTTTTTTCCTTTGAAATGTCATTTTGCTGTCAGACTGTTCTAAATATGGGAAACATGCGCCCCTTTACAGGCATACTATAGACACCCCCCAGCTACGAAATTTAAAGGGATACACTTTTATTGTTTGACTTTAAGCATTATTAAAATCACTGCTCCTGAAAAAAACGGCCATTTTTAAAACTTTTTTTTGCATTGATCCATGTCCCCTGGGGCAGGACCCAGGTCCCCAAACACTTTTTATGACAATAACTTGCATATAAGCCTTTAAAATTAGCACTTTTGATTTCTCCCATAGACTTTTAAAGGGTGTTCCGCGGCATTCGAATTTGCCGCGAACACCCCAAATTGTTCGCTGTTCAGCGAACTTGCGAACAGCCGATGTTCGAGTCGAGCATGAGTTCGACTCGAACTCGAAGCTCATCCCTAGTCCAGACGCTGAAAAAGTCTCACATATTTCATAACGCCATACTCAGGAGAAGTAGCAGAATGTGTTTTGGGATGTAATTCTAAGTATGCCCATGCTGTGTGTGAGAAATATATTTTTAAATTGACAAGTTTGTGTAGAAAAAAGTATTTTAATTTTCTTTCCAAATTTTCCATTAACTTGTGGCAAAAAAGTCTTCAAAAGATTTGCCATGCCTCTTAAAAATACCTTAGGGTGTTTAATCTCCAAAATGTGGTCTTTTGTGGGTGTTTCTACTGTCCTGGTGCTCCAGGGCCTCCAAAAATGTCATAGGTAGTAAGCAGTGGCATTGCTATGGGGGTTCAGGGGGTGTGGACTGCACCCAGGTGACACCCGTCAGAGGGGTGAAACCCATAGACATGCGCACCCTGCACACCAGCATACCTCCCAACCTGGATTTGCCACCACTTGGCTCCATTATTGTCCCAGGCAGATGCCCCTGCATCTCTTGGTTGATCAGGGGGCACTTCCCTGCATATGTTGACAGTATATTGATGTGCGTTAGTGCACGTTTACTGCAGTATATTGGCGTGCGTTAGTGCACGTTTACTACAGTGTATTGACGTATGTTAGTACACCTTTACTTAAGTATATTGGCATACATTAGTGCACCTTTACTGCAGTATATTGACAGGCATTAGTGCTCATTTACTGCAGTATATTGAACTGGGTTAGTGCACATTTACTATAGTATATTGAGGTGCGTTAGTGTAAGTTTACTCCAATATATTGGCGCACGTTAGTGCACGTTTACTGGGAGTATATTGAACTGTGTTAGTGCCAGTTTACTGCAGTATATTGAGGCGCGTTAGTACACATTTACTGCAGTATATTGAGGTGCGTTAGTGCAGGTTTACTGCAGTATATTGAGGTGTGTTCGTGTACATATACTGCAGTATATTGAAGTGCGTTAGTCCATGTTTACAGCACTATATTGACATGTGTTAGTTAACGTTTACTGCAGTATATTGACATGCATTAGTGCACGTTTACTGCAGTATATTGAACTGCATTAGTGCACGTTTACTGCGGTATATTGAGGTGCGTTAGTGCACCTTTACTGTAGTATCTTGATGTGCATTAGTGCACCTTTACTGCAGTATATTGACGTGCGTTAGAACACGCTTACTGCAGTATATTGAGGTGTGTTAGTGCAGGTTTACTGCAGTATATTGAACTGCGTTAGTGCAGTTTTACTGCAGTATATTGAAGTGCGTTAATGCAGTTTTACTGCACTATATTAAAGTGCCTTAGTGCGCTTTTACTGGAGTATATTGAAGTGCATTAGTGCACTTTGACTGCAGTATATTGAACTGCGTTAGTCCATGTTTACTGCAGTATATTGACGTGCATTAGTGCACGTTTACTGCAGTATATTGAGGTGCGTTTGTGCACCTTTACTGCAGTATATTGATGTGCGTTAGTGCACCTTTACTGGAGTATATTGACGTGCGTTAGTGCACCCTTACTGGAGTATATTGACGTGCGTTAGTGCACCTTTACTGCAGTACATTGAGGTGCGTTAGTGCACGTTTACTGCAGTAAATTGAGGTGCGTTAGTGCACGTTTACTGCAGTAAATTGAACTGCGTTAGTGCACGTTTACTGCAGTATATTGAAGTGCCTTAGTGCACAGTTACGGCAGTATATTGAATTGCGTTAATGAACTTTTACTGCAGTATATTGATTTGTATCAGCACAGTTTTACTGTAGTATATTGAAGTTTACTGCAGTAAATTGAGGTGCGTTAGTGCATGTTTACTGCAGTATATTGAACTGCGTTAGTGCTCGTTTACTGCAGTATATTGATGTGCGTTAGTGCCATTTTACAGCAGTATATTGAAGTTCCTTAGTGCACAGTTACGGCAGTATATTGAATTGCGTTAATGAACTTTTACTGCAGTATATTGATTTGCATCAGCACAGTTTTACTGTAGTATATTGAAGTTTACTGCAGTAAATTGAGGTGCGTTAGTGCATGTTTACTGCAGTATATTGAACTGCGTTAGTGCACGTTTACTGCAGTATATTGACGTGCATTAGTGCACTTTTACGGCAGTTATTGAAGTGCATTAGTGCACTTTTATGGCAGTATATTGAAGTGTCTTAGTGCACTTTTACAGCAGTATTTTAAACTGCATTAATGCCGTTTTACTGCAGTATATTGAATTGCATTAGTGCACTTTTACTGCAGTATATTGAAGTGCATTAGAGAACTTTTACTGCAGTATATTGAAGTGCATCAGTGCACTTTTACTGCAGTATATTGAAGTGCATTAGAGAACTTTTATTGCAGTATATTAAAGTGCATCAGTGCACTTTTACTGCAGTATATTGAAGTGCCTTAGTGCACAGTTACGGCATTATATTGAATTCCGTTAATGAACTTTTACTGCAGTATATTGATTTGCATCAGCACAGTTTTACTGTAGTATATTGAAGTGAGTGAGTGCAGTTTTACTGCAGTATATTGTAGTCTGTCTGTGTCATAAGTACTCAAGTTAAAGTGCACCAAACACCACTTTCCATTGATTAAAGTGCATCCAAGTACGCATTTCCCCCTCTCTATTACATTTCAGTAGTAAGCCCCCCATTATGTGTGGAAGGCCAACAAAGAGAGGCAGACATTTCCATGGCACTGTGAGGGGGCCAGCAGCATCTGTGTCCACAGGCAAAGGTGGATGTGGTCTGTCCTCAGGCAGGGCACTATTTCCTTTGTTTAGTGATGTTGCCTGTGCTACCCAAGCACAGCATGCAGAGGAGGTGGTGGCGGACTGGCGTACTAAACCATCCTCCTCCTCTGTCACCCAAGCAGAGACTAGTGCGCAGTCCACCACAGCTATCAGAGCAACTTATTCTGCCTTCTTGTCCACAGCTACTCCTGGCATAGCCCCAGCATCATGCATGGAGGAGTCAGCTGAGTTATTCAAACACAGCATTAGCCACTTTCTCCTTGAAGATATACAGGAATTACTTGATTCTGATGTTGGCTCTGAGGTTGAGGAAGGTAGGAACATGAGCCTACAGGGAGGAGAGAACACTGGTAAACAACAAATTGACAGTCATGTTCCCCCAGCCACAGCATATTGCCAGGTTGGCTCCAGTGATGATGAAGATGGAGGGGATGAAGATAATGACATCACTGATTCAACTTGGTTGCCAGATAGAGCAGAGGAGGAAAGTGAGGGTGGAACAACCCCAAAGAGGCAGCAATCTTTAAAGAGTAGAGCACAGCCACCCTATTCCATCACATTGTGGAGCTGTTATCTCCCGGCCCACTTCCCACATCTCAGCTGTCTAGGCCCTTTTTAACAAATGAGCAGCCGATTGCACTGTTGCAATTTGAAAACTTTGCCTCAAGCAGATCAAGCATGGCAAAAACACCAGCCATTTGGGTAGCACGTGTGACAAGGCATTTAACCTCCTACCACTCAGCCCATTGGCAAGAGCACCTGAAAGCCACACGAAAGGGACGCAATTCTGCTTCTCCTCGCTCCTCACCTTTCAGGTCTACCTTTGCTATATCTCATGACCTCACAGCAATCTCCACTGACAGGGATGATGGTATAGGTCCTTGCAGCACATCTTCCAGCAGCACACCCCTAGCTGTAGACTATAGCAAGTAAATTTCTCTGCTCCAGCTGTTACAGCAAAAACAATAGTCACTGCCACCCACATGCCAAGCATCTAAATTCAAGCTCGTCAAAGCTCCTGGCTTTACAACTCCTGCCTTTCCGTCTGCTGGATCCTGCCCCCTTCCGTGATTGTGCAGAATGTGCTGTACCACAATGGCAGGTTCCCAGTTGGTATTTCTTTGCATGTAATCCATTCCAGCTCTGTCCCATCATGTGAAAGGCAATGTTGTGGCCTCGTTGGGCAAGGCAGTCAGATGCAAGGTCCACGTTACTGCTGACATGTGCTCCAGCAAGCATTGTCAGGGACGCTATATTTAGTTCACAGCACACTTGGTAACTCTGTTTGAAAATCAGATGCAGGCAGATCAAGCTCTACCCTCCACCAGTTCTGCAACTGCTGCACCAGCTCAAGAATGCACCACCACTACCCATACAGTGGTGGTCCCTCCACCTGAACCACGGGTACCAACTCCCGAACAATTCTCCGGTGACCAGAAAAAGTTTAGTTCTTTTAAGAATGCTTGCTTGTTGTACTTGGTCCTACAACCATGGGCTTTCTCTCTTGAGACTATCAAAATAGGTATATAATATAATAGCTAATATTATTGTCTCATTACTAACAGACAAACCCCAGGCTTGGTCTCACAGCTTATTGGAACAAAAGAATACGGTCATCAATTCTGCGGACTTGTTTTTTGATTCTATGGCACAATTATACAATGACCTGCAGCGGGTAGCCACCACTGAAGCTGCCCTACATACTCTGCAACAAGGAAATCTCCCCGTGGAGGACTATAAAGTAGATTTCCCTAAATGGTCCTCTGACACGGGATTGAACGAGGCAGCCTTAAAATATTAGTATAGTCATTGCCTGTCAGAAACCCTCAAGGATGAATTGGCTAGAGTAGAGTCTCTTGCCACCCTGGAAGGCCTTATTCAGCTTGCTGTTCAACTTTCAGGCACCTGCAGGAGCGATGTTCTGAAAGAGCCCAAGCCTTCAGACCCACTTGGATGTTATACAAGGTTCCTTCATCTCCAGCAACCATGCCTCCCTCTGCATCCATTTCAGAAGTTGAACCTATGCAGATAATCCTAGTTTGCTCAGCTCTGACCCCTGAAGAGAGACTTTGTCACCGGCAAGCTAATCTTTGCCTTTACTGTGGGGCAACTGCCCCATAAGACCCCATAAGTCTCTTCCACGTATGCCTGTATATTCCCAGATGGCAGGATTTTCCCCCTCTCATCTTGTCTATCCTGGCTCCCTGCAGGTAGCGGAAGAGGAGGTTCAGCTTCCGGCAATAATCGATTCTGGAGCCTGCAGCTGCTTTCTGGACTTGACTTTGGCAATGAAACTTGGCCTTTCCCCTCTACAGGAAAAAACAACAACTGACGGTTCATCTAGCTGATGGCTCCATGCCCAGTTCTGGGCTTGTTAACCAAGAGACTGCACCTCTTTTCACCTTGACAGAATCCGGTCACCAAGAATTTCTGCGCTTTAATGTTCTGAGCTCACCTTTGTTCCCAGTCATTCTAGGTATCCCATGGCTACAGGCGCACAAGCCGCAGATCGTCTGGTCTAAAGGAGTTCTATTTTCCTCTTCATATTGTCAACAGCACTGTCTCACTCCCATACATAATAAGTCTGCTAACTGCTTGACTGTCCAACCAATGTCCAGCAC
Organism: Aquarana catesbeiana; assembly: GCF_042186555.1. Lineage (NCBI taxonomy): Eukaryota > Metazoa > Chordata > Amphibia > Anura > Ranidae > Aquarana > Aquarana catesbeiana. The sequence continues at coordinate 791,559,717 of NC_133324.1, forward strand.
CCATCAGGATATACCATCAGTCTATCGAGGATTCTCGGATGTCTTCGACAAGAAGGATGCCAATGTCCTTCCACTTCATTGGCCATATGATTGCCCAATAGAGCTCCTTCCAGGTTCTGAAATACCCTTTGGCCGCATATTTTCTCTCTCTGAAGAGGACACTATGGGAGTACCTTAATGAGAACTTGGAAAAGGGATTCATCCACTCATCTTCCTCTCCTGCTGGGGCTGGCATATTTTTCGTGGAAAAAAAAGATAAGGCCCTCAGACCATGTGTGGATTACAGGGAGCTAAACAAAATCACTATTAAAAACCATTACCTGCTCCCTCTTATTCCAGAGCTTTTTCAGAGGTTCCTTAATGTCCAAGTCTTCACGAAGTTATATCTGCGAGGTGCCTACAACCTGATCCGCATTCGAGAAGGTGACGAATGGAAGACGGCATTCAGAACATGATTCAGCCACTTCGAATACCTTGTAATGCCATTCGGACTCTGTAATGCACCAGCCACATTCCAGCATCTGGTTAATGACATCTTTCAGGTGTTCCTGGATCATTTCGTCATTGTCTACCTTGATGACATTCTCATTTTTTCAGCTACCCTAGGGCTTCATAGGTCACATGTGGAGAAAGTGTTGTCAACTTTAAGGAAACATGGACTATATATAAAAGCCGAAAAGTGTGACTTTGAAAAGATGTCAATCCAGTTCTTGGGGCTTATAATTTCTATGGAAAGAGTCACCATGGATCCAAAAAAAGTAAAGGCTATTCTGAAATGGCCCACCCACCCCTGTAGATAAAAAGGGGGTAAAAAGATTTGTTGGATTCGCAAAGTTTGACAGAAGATTCATAAAGAACTTTTCTGCCATCATCTCACCAGTCACCCGAGTCACCCGCCAGCATACCCAATTTCAGTGGTCACCTGAAGCCCAAGCAACCTTTGACAAACTAAAATCCCTGTTTACTTCTGCACCAGTTCTCCAGCACCCTGATCCTGCTTTACCCTACATTTTGGAGGATGACACTTCAGAAGTAACCACAGGGGCAGTCCTGTCACAACATCAGGGTTCTAAAGCGTTACTCCACCCTGTTGTCTTTTCTTTACACAAAATGAGTCAGCCAGAAAGGAATTATGACGTTGGGGACTGAGAACTCCTGGCTATAAAGACAGCCCTAGAGGAGTGGAGGTATCTTTTGGAAGGACCCGCACACCCTATTATGATTTTCACTGACCATAAAAATCTGGAATATCTTCGAACAGCCAATTGTCTAAGACCCCAACAGGCTCTTTGGGCATTTTTTTCTCCAGATTCAATTTCCACATTACATATCGGCCAGGGTCAAAGAACGGAAAGGCTGATGCTCTATCACGGATGTTTCCCAACACCCCAGAGGTAACAACACCTGACACAATTCTGCCAATCCAAAACTTCTTGTTACTTCAACATGATTTAAAAGCATCAATTGAACAAACCTCCGTCCAATGCACAGAATCAGAGGCTTCCTCTCTAAGTATTTAAGAAGGGTTCTTGTAGCATCAGGATAAGATCTTTGTCCCTCAACAAACCAGGTTACAGATTTTGAAGACCCTCCATGATCATCAACTTGCTGGGCATTTCAGGGTTCAAAAGACAACAGAACTCATTCAGCGGTCCTTTTGGTGGCCCACCTTGAAATTGGATTGTAGGAGGTATGTGAATTCCTGTGCCATCTGTCAGCGCAACAAGGAGTCCAACACCAAGGCTTGGGGTTTGTTGAGGCCATTACCAGTCCCGAAGCAGCCATGGAAAAAAATTTCAATGGACTTTATAGTGAATTTACCCCCATCAGAAGGGTACACAACTATTTTTGTAGTAGTGGATCACATGTCCAAAATAGCTCACTTCCTTCCTATGATAAACACACCTTCAGCTGTGGATACAGTAAATATCTTCATTAGAGAGGTACTCAGACTACACGGCCTTCCTACTAGCATTGTTTTGGATAGAGGGATCCAGTTTACATCAAGATTTTGGAAAAGTCTTTGCAGAAGTTTGACAATAGATGTTTGCTTGTCCTCTGTCTATCATCCACAAAATAATGGGCAAACCGAGAGAACCAACCAAACTCTAGAACAGTATCTAAGGTGCTTTTGTTCTTTTTACCAAGATGATTGGCGTTCCTCACTTCAATGTGCTGAATTTGCATACAATAACTCTTTGCATACAGCAACCAATCAATCACCCTTTTGGGTGAACTTTGGATTTCATCCTTTATTCCTGCCAAACACCATACCCAAAGCCTCAGTACCAGCAGTTCAGGATCGCATAACATTTATCCAGACTAATTACCAGACCCTCCAAGAAACTATGAAGAAAGCTCAAGAGGACTTCAAGAGACAATCTGATAGAAGGAGAAGAAGCAGTCCTAGCTTCCAGGTCGAGGGGCGAGGTATGGCTCTCTTCTGTTAACCTCAAATTAACTTGTCCATCCAGGAAATTGTGGCCAAACTTTTTCAGGCCTTTCGAGTTCAAGAGGGAAGTTAATTCTGTGGCATTTGAACTGGCACTGCCAATATCATATTAGATTCATCCGGTGTTTCACGTCTCGCTGCTTATACCAGCCATGCCAAGCCCTTTTCCTGGGATAGACAAAGTGCCACCTCCTCCAGTCTCTGTGGATGGTGAACTGGAATTTGAGGTGGATGGTATCCTGGACTGTCGGAAAACAGGTAGGCAAAACCAATTTCTTATGAAATGGAAAGGGTATTCAGCAGAGGAGAACTCTTGGGAACCAGCGGGTAACATACATGCCTCTAGACTACTACAGGAGTTCCAGGATAGACATCCTGAAAAATGGGCTCGTTTTGGCATCCAGAGGCTGCCCTTTGGGGGGGGCACTGTCAGGGAAATGGCCGAAGATGGACTGGCAATTCAGCCCAAGACAATCATGGCCGCCATAGTGCACAGTGTGACTGATGTGGGCCTATTTAAGCCTGCTGCTGGAACTGCTCATTGCTGGATTATCTTCAGCTTCCCCTTGATCCTGTGTTCCAGTGTATCGTGATCGAACTTCTGTTATTGACCCGGCTTGCTCTGACCTGTGATCCTGATCTCCTGATTTACCCCTGGCTTGTACTTCTGACTTCTCTCCAGCTTGCTCCACCATGTCTGACCTTGGCTTGGCTTATCGACTCTGCTACAGATCCGTCTTCCTGTGTATGACCCCGACTATCCAATCTCATCATTTGAAACCTTAAGAGATGGTTTTCTTTCCTCAGTAACCCTTGGGAGTAGTACGTGGCTGGGAGGAGGTAGTTCCAGATACTGTAATCCTCAGAGAACTGACCCCAAGAACTCTGCTTCTCATGCCTCCGCAAACTTGCGGTGCATGGGCTCCCTCATTCTTCAAAGCCTGCAAAAGGACCCCACAATTTGTGGCATCAAGGAGAAGGATTACTATTGGTTGGCAACCCTCCTTGACCACCGTTAAAAGAGGAAAGTGTCAGAACTCATCCCATCCTTACAGAGGGAGCAGAGGATGGAATATCTTGAGGACACCTTAAAGAGGAGTTTATGTAATGCCTTTCCAGACTATGCTAGGTTACAGTCTCATGGAAAGGCTAGTTTTGAGGCTTCTGTTGGTTAAGAGAGGAGAGGTGGTGAAAGGGGCCTCCTCAGTGATGCATTTCAAAACTTTTTTAGTCCTCTGCTCTCAGGGCTGTCAGCTTCCACATCCCATCAGTAGCGTCTGCATCATATGGTGGGAGATTATCTAGGGGCGAAAGCAGACATGGAGAGCTTTCCAGTTGATGATCCACTGGGTTACTGGGTCATGAGAATAGGCTACTAACCAGAACTTGCCCAGTATGCAATTGATCTGCTTGGCTGCCCTGCATCCAGTGTGCTTTTCGAATGGATATTCAGTGCTGCTGGAGGTTTTGTGACGAATAAAAGGCCGTGTCTGTCCACAGATTCCGTTGACCGGCTGACATTTATTAAAATGAATTATTCATGGATTAGTAGCAGCTATCAAGCCCCTGATGCCGATTTTACCGATTAAGTGTTTTTGGGATGTGGAATCTGTGCAAGACTGTCTAGGCTGCCTAGCTTTGTAGGTGTTGATTTTATTGTGAAGACATTTTTTGGTATAGGTTTCTGGGCACATATTACACCTAAGGACCAATTTTTCCACACCTGTTTGACAGGTGAATATCATTTCAATTTTTGACAGGAAGACCAATTCCTGCTTTCATCAAGAGTACATCTATAGAGTTACGGTGTGATGGCACCACCAACACCCAAAGCCCAATTTTTCCACACCTGTTACTTTTATCCAATGTCTGGCATAGACACACCAGAATTTATCAAAACAAAATTCTAATCTTGTTCTGAGAGCATTATATTGTGGCCTCGTCATACAAACTGGCTCCCCAAGATGTTGTTTATAAGAAAAAAAATGAAAGCTTGCAGGGAAAATGTAATTTTATTGGCTTTGTGCATGTCATTTTTGCTGCAGCAGGTTCTATAGATGGTAGAGATGCACCACTTTACAGACAGACTAAGGGGACCCAGGCACTATATTTAAAGGAACTTTTCACTTTTATTATTTCACTTTAAGCATCAGTAAATCACTGCTAATTTACAAATGATGTTTTTTACAAACTTTTTTTTTCATTGATACATGTCCCACAGGGCAGTACCCGGACCCCCATACCCTTTGTATGCCCAATAACTTGCATCTAAGCCCTCAAAATTGACACTTTTGATTTTTCCAGTTCGGGTCCCATAGACTTCAATGGGGTTCGTTATTTGGCTCCGAATTTTCACAATGTTTCAGAGTTCTGGCACGAACTAACCAGGGGGTCATTCGGCCCATCTCTATCTACAACTGCTGCTACCTGAAAAAAAGGCATTTTTAAAACAGTATTGGAGCTGTTTCCTTTTTGACAAGCCTGTAACACCTCCACCAAGATTCTCCAAGACTTCTCATGTCAATTGGACATTTTCAGTTTGATGGTAAGTGTGTTTACCATCAGTCCAATACATTGTTTTCTTGATATAGATAATTCAACAGTGAACAGTTGTATGTAATGACAAGTTGAGTAAAATTGCATGCTACATATAAAAATATACAAATGCATTGACAGATGCTGTAAAATGTCTCACACGGGGAGGTGAGCGAACATCTGACTGTTTTATGGCTTTCTTGTATAAATAAAATAACACTGTTATTTTTCTTTGTATTTGATGCTGTCTCTTGGCTTGGCTTTAAGTTGACAATGGTTTTATTTTTCTTAGAATGTATTTCATTATATGTATTTCTTGCCATCATATGATGAATCCAAAAATAAAATCTTCAGCATGTGTAACTTTCAGTGTCATATTGTTCATGTTGCCATGTTGTGATAATCTTTTGATGTCTTTTTTATTTCAAGTTGTAAAAACTGGAATATACAAGGTTAGCCATTTGTTTTCTTGATGACTATAGCTTGTGCATTTGTTCTGTGATCTGACTATATAACTATATTGGGGATATAACTTTGTTTTCATCTGGAAGAACTTGCTCTACTGAACCAATACATTGGAGACATCAATCCACAACAATGCAGACCACTAAATATCTGTTTATTTCTAAATGTTTTTACATAAAATTCACACAGCATTTACCCAAGACTCACACATTTTCTAATTGGATTCAGTTGGAAAATGTATGAATCATGGGTAAAATTGTGTGAAAGCATTTGAAACTATACCCCGACCAATGTTAAAACAAACTTACAGTATAATGTAAAATTATGAAAATGTGAATTATAACATAGTTGCCCTAAAATATTTACACACAGTTCATTTTAGAAGTTGGGGACTAGCTTCTACTGTCCCCCACATTACAATACTTCCTTTTTATTTAAGTTGGAACAATAGCACACAGTAATTATCTGATACTGGAAATCCTGCCAGTCCCCCTCAAAAGGAACTCCTTTCTGTTTGTATCTAAACATACTAAGCTGGGAAGCAGATCTGTGCCAGCGTGGTTGGTTCTTCCTCCTTGGGAGCTACAGGACAACGTGCTTCTAGTCCTATAGTCGGGCTACTTCTAACACTTCAAACAGCGTGAGAATCAGCAGTTCCTGGCAGGAGTCACATTCTCTAAAAAAACAGCTGCACATTAGGAGCATTTCTAGCAGTCTCTGCCCCAAGCCCTCAAAACCTAAAGACACAGTGCGGAAATAGGTAACCGTAGCTAAAAAAGCTGCCTAAAAGGTATTAGATGTAGTTTTTACAATGCCATTTGTATTTTTATTAGATACTGTTCTGCTGACTGCTAAAAGCTTGTTTGTTTTTTGTTTAGCCATTGCTTAGTCATTGTTTTTCCTCTCAAACTTCAGATACTACAGCTCAGAGTAAAGTGCAGCTCAACCCATATTAGTGACAAAATCACATTGGTCGCCTTACAAAAATCATTACCTACCATAGCCTCAGGGTATCATGGTCTCAGATGTTCTTCTTGAAGACTAAGTGCCTTAATCAAGCCCATACTCAAGAACACATAGTAAAAAAGGTGAATGCAATTAGAGATTAACCATCAGAAATCACAGACATTTGCAATAACTTCTGCCTGTGTACATTTTATGTAGCACTACCCCTGAAGGAAGAAATTGCCCAGGTTCTTTTTTCCCAGTAATTGCCCTGCAGCCAGGCACATGTTCACAGTCACTCTTTGGCTCAATAACAAGTCCAGGGGTGTTCTTTTCTGGTGTTTTTATTTTTGGAGTAACTTGGATAGGGTTGGGGGAATTGAGTGGGATACTCCAAAAAGAACTGCAGTATGTACAAAATGAGGACAGTAAACTCCCTTCTATAAAACTGAAGCAAATGTCCTTGCAAAAACAAACTGTGGACTTGGCTTTGTAATAGTAGCAGTTAAAGCACAACAGCTTCTTTCTATAGAGCCATTAGAGCAGAGTCCCTTTACAAAGAATTAGATAGACTGAGCTCTTTAGCCGATGTCTCCATTACACAAGCACACAGCTGACTCTCCAGCACCAGAAGCCCAAAAGTCTCTAAGAACTTTCACAGCAGTCTGTACTCACAAGTGTCCTTGGAAAGTTGGTTGGTCTCCTTCCAACACCCATGCAACACTTTTCTCCCATGATACCAGACTAGATCTTCAGCAGACAGCTCCTCAGTCAGCTCTCTGTAGCTTCAGCATCCAGGACCCTCAGCTAGCCCAGCTGAGGCCTCGCAGAAAACAGGCACATTGCAGGGCTGCCCAGAGGGCAGCGAACCCTCTAAGCTGGACTTCTCCTCTGCAGGATACGACCCAGAAGCTCTCTGTCTCAGCGTACTTATACAGACTCCCTGAAGCATTTAGAGCCACCCTCCCTGAGATTGGCCAAGGTTGTACAAATATGTATGCTGCTATTTGCATTGCTCCACACCTTCCAGAGAGTTCTACAGTTCTGTGGAAAGCAGAGGAAACAAACAAACCAGCAGCAGCTGAAACACTGAACAGACCTAACTAATCACATGCAGCTGCACTGATTACAGTGAACCCAACTAAATGTACCTAACAACAAAAATAAAGCTCCACTGAACACAGTGAGCCAAAACAAAATCTACCTAATCCTAACACCCAATTAGGAGGGTGCTACATTTATATTGTAATTATGTAAAGTATGTACATGTGGGCAGTGAAATACTTATTACTCAAAATACAGACTTCTTTTGCGCCTTGCTGATCCCCTCTTGTCTTTACAATTCTACCTGTCAGGATCTATTTGATTGAAAAGAACAAATTCTGCAGTTTCTAATGATTGGAGTTGCTCAGAGTTCAGGAGCAGCATCCACGGCAAGGAGGAATGAGGCTGAAGGTCAGGGGAATGCTGGATTTTCCTCAAAATCCAGCTGCTTGCACTTTGGTGAATGAGCAAACCTAATGGCCCGTTTGCGCTGAATGTGCCTAGGTTCGGCCTGAGGGAAATCCGCCAAACAGTAGGAAAAAAAATGTTAAATCTTAAAAGTAAATGTTAAATGTTGAAGTCTATGGGAGACAAATCATGCAAATTAAAGCAAGCTGAACTCTCAATCACGGTTAACCATTTTTTAATCCTTATGCTACTAGCATTAGTAAATACACTATACTTTCAAAAGTATTGGGGCGCCTGCCTTTACATGAACATGAACTTTAATGGCATCCCAGTCTTAGTCCGTAGGGTTTAATATTGCAATGGCCCACCCTTTGCAGCTTTAACAGCTTCAACTCTTCTGGGAAGGCTGTCCACAAGGTTTAAGAGTGTGTCTATGGGAATGTTTGACCATTCTTTTAGAAGCGCATTTGTGAGGTCAGGTACTGATGTTGGATGAGAAGGCCTGGCTCGCAGTGTGGTGTTCTATCGGGTTGAGGTAGGCCAGTCAAGTTCCTCCACACCAAATTCGCTCTGCCATGTCCTTATGGACCTTGCTGTGTGCACTGGTGCGCAACCTTGTGGACAGCCATCCCAGAAGAGTTGAAAAGCTGCAAAGGGTGGGCCAACTCAATATTCAACCCTACAAACTAAGACTGGGATGCCATTAAAGTTCATGTCCGTGTAAAGGCAGACATTCCAATACTTTTGACAATATAGTGTGTATAGAAAGGTATATTATATTTACTTGTTTTAACTATTTTATACATTTCTTCAGTTGCTTTCTGATTTCAGGCCTAGGCCACAGTGATGTCACACATCCCATGAGTGCATGCCCAATTTTAAAGTGTGATATGTGAAGTATCTACTTACTCTGTGTAACATCATCTTTTATGTTTTATCAAACAATTGGGTATTATATTGTGTTTGTGTGCACTAAAATTCATTGTAGCAGTAACCCCATGGGGGTTGCTGGTTTTTAGTTCCTTACCTTTGCTAATCACTCCGCTTCCAATCTCCCATGCACTCACAGAACACCAAACAGTCAAAGTTCCAAATTGAAGTTTCTTTTTATTCGGGGTTATATCTGTGGAGCTATTCAGTGAAACATATGAGGTGCCCCATATTATTGAAGGGCGTGAATCCATAGCCGTAGCTTTGTTGCTGGATTCCGTTTTTCCCTATAATCCTTTCCTGGTTCCATTTCTCTGTGTAATACAGCACTCCCAAACTAGACAGATGAGCATTACTCTGAATAATATCCCTCTGTCAGACTGATAGATATTCCTTGGGGTTTGAACTCAAAGTCACAGGCCAACACTGCCTATTTCCATGACTTGTCCATCAGCTCCCCTCAGTCCTTGAAAGCGCTTGATACTGTGGTCCTTGGATTCACAGTATGAAGTTCTCATTTGGCTCCTCTGGGTTTGTACTCCCTTTGCTCTCTCCCAATCAACAGTCCATGTTCTACTCACAGAAAGTCGATCACCCAGCATTCGTCTGCCGTTTTACTTCTAATTCCTCCTGCTCTGATGCTTTGCTCCTACTTCTTCTTCCTCCAACCGGCACATTCCCCACATGGGAACATCCAGTAGTTTCTGTGCGACTACATGTTGATTTCTTATCCAGGGCCTAGGCTCTTAGCCCTGCTGGATTCTCCTCCGGCTCCAGGGCTCCAGGATCTCTGAACTCCCGGGCCTCTGGGCCTTACTTGTGGACTCTGAATCCCGAACTGAATCTGCAACCTCAATCTCCTCCCAGAGCATGTGACCCCCCTTTTATGAGAGACCTCCCTCTGACCATAGAAATTAACCATTGGTCCGGGGGGCGTGACTGGAAGCCGACCTTAATGGACGCCTGATCTCCCTGCTCTCCAAGCCCTCAGCACACAAGGCACTATTAGTAACGATCCACTGCAAATATATGGGCAAATCAAGGACCACCCGATCCTCCAAACACAGGGGCACATCGCAACCTCCCCCCCCCGGGTACCTCCACAGACCTCCGCTCCTTTTTCCTCCAGGCGGACATGCCACAGAGCGGGGAAGACAAAATGGCTTCGGACACCTCTGGGTCCGGTCGCCTGAGCACCACACAGACACTGCCGCCTCCTCCCACCCAGCATCAACGCTCTACAGAATCCCCGCTGGCGGTGATGGTCCCCGCGGATCCAGACGAACAAGAAGGAGCGGTGAGTCCCTCCATCCCCCCAGACCCCCAGGCTTCACAGCCGTCAAGGCCGCAGCTTGCTATGCTGCCCGCCACCACACAGCACTACACACAGTGCTCGGCGGCGTTTCTGAGGCTGCTTAGAACGGCCTCTATCTGGCCCTGCCAGACCCTGCATGTCTATCCTGGGGGGCTCATCGTGTACCTGGGGAAGAAGATGGCAGCTTATGGGCCATGGTTGCCGCCTCCCCCCCTCCTAAAGCACAGAGGCTGTCCAGATCCAGAGAGCTCAGTGCCTCAAGGCACCAACTAGCCCCTACTCCTACATACGCACAAAAGCCAGTACCCCGGCCCATCTCGCAGCAGATCCCACCTCAGCGAAACCCCCCCAACATCCACAGGCCTTGATGTGGTCTGAACCCTGGGACCCCTCGACGGCTAGACCGTATCTAACATCTGAAGCTGGGTCATTCAGCCCACGCTCTCCGACGCCTGGCCCATCCTCGCCCCATCAGCAATTTGCTCAGATACAGGCACCCTCTTTACCCCCTCAATGGCAAGCATATTTACAAGCTATGCCCACTAAAAAGGACTTCCGACAGTTAATAGATGATGTGAAATCCACCTGCCGCACAGAAATTCAAGTACTCCAGACAGGTCTCAAACACCTGGCAGACAGAGCGGAAATGGCTGAAGAAGAAATCCAAGAAACCAAATTGGCAGTTCATAGAACACAACTCCAGGGGGCAGATCACCATTCTCTCCTCAGGGATATGCAAAGGCACGTGGAGGATCTTGACAATAGGGGGCGCCGAAACAACATTCGGGTGAGAGAAATCCCGGAATCAGAGGGCACAGAAGACCTGCAATCAACTCTACAAACCGTCTTCAATAATTTACTTGGAGAACCACCCACAAAACCCATTGAAATGGATAGAGCCCATCGCGCTCTGCGACCCAAGAGAACCACTGCAAAACCGAGAGATGTTATCTGTAGAATTGCCTCCTACCCTCTCAAGGAAGGAATTATGAAGCAGGCCTGTCTGGCACGCAAAGTTCTTTTCGATGGAGTTCAGATACAACTATACCCAGACCTCTCCTGGATTACCCTGCAAAAATGCAGACTCCTCCAACCTCTACTACAAATCCTGCAGACCGAAGCAATCCCCTACCGCTGGGGATTCCCCTTTACCCTTACTGCAAAACATCAGGGCAAGTCTGCTACACTGAGATACCCGGAGGATCTCCGCACTTTCTGCGACACTTTGGAAATCCAACCCCCACAACTGCCGGACTGGGATTTAGTGGCCACACCACCAACACCACCCGCAGTCTGGCAAAAAATCCCCACCTCTAATCGACCCCGGAACCCAGACGCCCCACGCAAGCCTGTCAAACACAAGGACCGTTGAGACCATGTTTCCAACATCCATACCATACCACAGGAATGGAACATTTAAGTCTAATTTTTTTCTACCTGTCCGGGACTTGATTGCCTATTACTTTTTTTTAGCTTAGAGTCCCCCAAATTGCCCCTACGCCAAACTTCAGTCTAACACAAAGGGCATGTTTTGGATAAGTTTTGGGAATCTTGGCGCCCACCCAGTCACCTATTACCCCCCCCCCCTGATTTATAACATAGAGATATGCATAGTTTACCAGTTCTATCTTACCACTTGCGAGCTCCCTGGTGCCCTCTCTCAGCCGGTCCACTTGGGTTGGCGGTGGAGGGAATCCGCTTTAACCTAGGCCTGTTGGCCCTTCAAGGTTTGATAATAATGTATGTTTTTCATCTTCATCATATGCTACTTTTTTCTTTCTCCCCCCACTCTCTCTCTTCTTCTCTCCCCTTAGTCATCTCCAGGTATGCACAGTGAATTACAAAGGATGTCCTGGTCTCCTCCCAGGGAGAGCTGACTCCTGGCCCTGGGCCTCAAAATCTGATACACCTCCATCAGGTAAGCGCATATTCCCACACCTATATTTAACACGATGGCCAAGATCCTATCCTTAAATGTACATGGCCTAAACTCAAATAAAAACAGACATCTGGCACTAAGGGAGTTCAGACAATCAGGAGCTGATGTTATAGCGGGGGTCCACCTATCTATCGTTTTTTTTTTTTTTAGTTCATTCACAAACTTTTCTTCTCAGCATTACATACTCACATATTGTGTGTAATATGTCTGCCTGTGTCAGATTTCGTCGGAAAGAATAACTTATATTATTCACTGCAGGCGGTTTCCATCTTCATTGTGGGCATTTGCAGCCCATAAGCATTTATTTCCTGGATGTGGTGAATGCTGTGCTCCCAGCATTCACCGCTTGTTCCCGCACATAATCAGTGGCATCCTGGGAAGCCTGAGACTAGCTCCCAGAAGACTGTGTGGAGTCTGGGAGAGGCTAGAAACACGCCTACTCCCACGGGAGGAGAACCAGGAAGTGCAAAGAAGAATAGAAAAATAAAAGGTAATTACTGCGATTTAAATTTTTTTAAATGGCATGTCAACATCTAGGCAAGGAAGAGAATACATACAGATATTGTTCAAAATTTGGGTGGAACCCCGCTTTATACTAGTTCAAGAGACCCATTTCGACAAAGGGGGCTCGTTTGCATTTGCCTCCAAATATTTCCCCCAGATTTATCTCTCCTCAAATACCCATAAAAGAGTGGGAGTGGCAATACTTATTAAGAAGGGGTCCCCCTTCACTTGTGTAACTCAATACTGAGACCCTTATGGCCACTTTATCATACTACAGGGACTCTGGCATACGCAAGACATCACACTATGTGCCCTATACGCACCAAATGTTAAACAACATAGCTTTCTGTCTAAGGTTTATGCTCCTATTTTCAAATCAAATCCTGGAGTTTTGGTGGTGGGCGGAGACTTTAATCTCATCCAATCAGCAACTGCGGATCGTCATGTGGTGGGCTCCCGAGTGTCTCCGCCTCGGGTCCTTAGGGACTCTAGATTATTCCGACAAATCTCTAGACGATACGCGCTCTTTGATGCCTGGAGGGCCCTCCACCCAGGCGATCGGCAGTATACATTTTACTCCGCACCCCATCGTACACACTCCCGGATTGACTCCTTTTTTGTTAACAATCATACACTTAAACTAACGCGCACAGCTCAAATACTCCCTATTTCTTGGTCAGATCACGCCCCTGTTTTACTCACCCTGGATTTGGGCAACCCTAACCGTAGACCCTATAATTGGAGGTTAAATTCATTCCTTCAACACCAGCCTGCCCAAGTAGAATTAACCACTACTCTCAAACATTACTTTATAGAAAACGTTACCCCCGATATCTCTTTGCCTACACTCTGGGAAGCCCATAAGGCAGTTCTTCGGGGCAAGTGTATAGCACTTTCTTCTGCAATGAAAAAAGATTCCCTAGCCGCAAAAGTAAAAGCAGAAAAGGAACTTGGGGTGCTCCAAGTCACCCCCACAATACCCCTCCTCAGGAAAATAATCCATCTACGTTCAACTCTCAAGGATCTCGCCCTAGGTCGCATAGAAAAGGCATTGACCAGAATGAAACAAATGTTCTACGACAAAGGAAATAAAGCACATACCCTTCTAGCTAATAAATTACGCGAAAAGTCTCACATGCAAACCCCACACCAGATTAAAAACAAATCGGGCCAATTGATGTCCCACCCTACAGAGATTGCCCATATCTTTGCAGACTACAAAGATCTCTACAATAACCCGGACATACCCAGTAACCCTCCCTCCTTAGAACTATCCCAAAATATGCGAGAATATTTAGAACGAAGTGGAGTCCCTCAGCTCTCACCATCTGACCTGCTGTTGTTGAATGCACAGGTCGCTGACGAAGAGATAGAATTGACTGTTAAGTCCCTACCAACTCACAAGGCCCCAGGCCCAGATGGATTCCCTTATGAATATTATAAGACGTTTCTTCCCATACTACTCCCATATATATAATATATGAATAATATAATAATGCTTTCCTTCACGACACTCCCATACCTCCAGATATGCAGCGTTCCTTTATCACTTTAATTCCTAAACCAGACAAAGACCCCTCCTTATGCGCTAACTATAGACCCATCGCACTACTGAATTCGGACCTTAAAATTTTCACCAAATTACTCTCCAACCGCCTTAATATGATTTTGCCCTCACTGGTCCATAAAGACCAAGTGGGGTTTGTCCCACTTCGGCAAGCTGGCGACAATACCAGAAAGGTTATAGATTTAGTGGAAGTGGCGAACAGGAAAAACATGCCGTCCTTGCTACTAAGCTTGGATGCAGAAAAAGCTTTTGACAGCTTGGGGTGGCCCTTCCTGTTCACCACGCTAAAATATATGGGATTCCGGGGCTCATTTTTACAAGCAATTAGATACCTTTACTCCAACACCTCCTCTCAAGTCAGGACCCCCTTTGCACTCTCCACAGCTATATCTGTTGCAAATGGTACTAGACAGGGGTGTCCACTCTCACCCCTGCTATTTGCACTTTGCGTCAAACCCCTGGCTGCGTCCATTCGGAATAACCCAGACATACAGGGAATATCGGTAAGGAGTTTAAAATCTCTTTCTTTGCCGATGACGTTATTCTTACATTGACCCAGCCCCATACTACCCTCCCGATTTTGCATGCAGAATTGGATCGCTTCCGTCTTCTTTCAGGTTATAAAATTAATGCATCAAAGTCAGAAGCATTGCCTATTAATATCCCCGAAACAGAGGTCACGCTTTTAAAAACCAACTTTCCCTACACTTGGAAATCGACCGCTCGGAAGTATCTGGGAACCCACATCACCTCAAAATTTAACACTTTATACCAAGAAAATTTCCCTCCCCTCTTCCGCTCCATCAGATCCTCACTGCTTCGGTGGAAAAAACATCATATTTCCCTACTAGGACGAATCGCTTCAATTAAAATGACCATCCTCCCGAGGATCCTATATCTCTTTCAAACGTTGCCCATTCCAATTCCATACAAACATCTGAAAAAACTCCAGTCTGAACTACTCCATTATGTCTGGAATTACAAAAGACACAGGATATCAAGCTCAGTGATGATGGCATCACGTAATGAGGGGGGTTTAGCGTTCCCCAACATCCTCAAATACTATCAAGCAGCTCAGTTGCGAGCAGTAGCCTCATGGTTTACCCACAAATCATATAATAAATGGACAGAAATTGAGAAACTATGGCTGGCCCCCATACACCCGAATAATCTACTGTGGAGTGCAAATGCGGATGTAGCCCCTGATCGTTTGCTAGGTCCCATGTCCCAACTGAGACAGACGTGGCGTACACTGGCTTACTCTCACGGACTTTCATCAGATAAATCTCTTCTGAGCTCTTTCATCTGTAATCCTAAGGTGCCGGATAGCCTCACTTACCAGATGTCACATTCTTGGACATCCCGGAATTTATTCCATTTCGGGAACTTGGTAGACCCCAGGACACGCAAACTATTAACATTTTCTGACCCACAGGCCAAATATGAACTCCCCAAACAGGTATTCTATGGGTACCTGCAAATCCGACACTATGCACTCACTATAGCTCCTGATCTACAATTCTCCCCTCCATCTCCATTTGAAACTATAATTTTAGCTGGTACTGCACAGAAGGGCCTCATATCGAGTATATATAAGATTTTGAATGCATCTTTTCTAGAAGAACGAGGCAAACATTCATATATGATTAAATGGGAGAAGATCCTCAACGAGGACATCCCTATAACACAATGGCAGACGATATGGTCCCAAGCTGCAAAGAGTTCAATATGCACATTATACAAAGAGAATTCCTATAAAATTCTCCTGCTCTGGTACATGACACCAGAGGTGATCCACGCTATTTTCCCCAATAGCTCTGATAAATGCTGGAGATGCCGGGGAGCAAAGGGCACTTTTCCAGGCGTCCCCAAAATTCTTCCTGTTAGGCTTATCGCCGCTAAAACTCCCTAAGCCACACAAGAAATGAGTACGCCATGTACTCACAGCAGCGCGCTGCCTTGTAGCGTTACACTGGAAGAGCTGTACTCCGCCTTCTGCTGAGGATTTCTACACCAGAATTAAGGATGTAGAACTGATGGAGAAAATGATGGCCAGAATACAGGACAGATTGGAGGCACATAACAGGGTCTGGGAGCTATGGCATCTCTGGGAGGACCCACCATGATCAGGTATTACCCACACTTGGATGACTTCTATACCCCTCTATTCCTTTCTTTCTCTATTACCTCCTTCTATTTTTCAATACTGCATACTCCTGTGATTCCTATAATCACAGACTATAAGTTATAGTTTAATAAAAGTATCAGCGATACCTACATGCCAATAGAATCGCTAAAAGTTGGATACTAAATTATTACTGGCATTTAGCAATATCTAAACATATGTGAGTAAATGCTTGTCATCAGGAATGTATATGGTAATCAACACCTGTCTTTTACCCTTATGTCTTTCTGTATTGTACCGCAGATAGGAATGATAATAATAAAATGTTATTTGAAAAAAAAAAAAAGAAATTAACCATTGGTCAATCCTCTCATGGGTTTCCTGCCACTCAGGTCTTAGCCCATTCTCTCTCTCCAGCAGGGTCAACTGTTAAGCAGAGAAGGTCTCCTTGAGCCCAAGTTTGGGCGGCCACACCCCCTTTCTATTCTGATACTTCCAACCCTAAATTAACATCCAGGCCTAGTAAAGAACACAGACCTGGCTAAATTTACCTGTCCATATATCCTACACTATCAGAACAATACTATAAAGCACCTACCTAAAGGTAGAGGGCGCTACATCATTAAAGCGTATTTTTTCCCAAAAAATTGCGTTTAAAACACTGCTTCACAAATATTGTGTGACATAAAAAATTGCAACAACTATAATTTTTCTCTACAGGGCCTTTGCTTTCAGAAAATATATAATATGTAAAAAAATGTGCATGTATTATTTTTTGTTGCAGGAGCCTATAAAGCATTGCACCGGCGATCAGCAGATCACTGATGAAATGCAGGTCTCCTGCAGGTCTGTCAGTATATCGGCTTGCTCATACCTCGCACAAGGAATCTGATACAATCTGACAGGAAGACTTAATGAACTACCATAGCGCTCACAGCACCGTGCTAGTTGATTGAAAACAACAAGCCGACAGCCGCAAAGTGAGGCCCAAAGCAAGAAAAAAGAAGAGAAAATAGAGAAGGGCCGGGCATGACAGTGTGAGAAGGGAAGACAGCACAGGGTCAAAAAGGCAGTGAAGGTTTGCAAGAAGGAGGGAAGGAAGGATTGGTGGAGAACAGCAGAGTTGGGAGGGGTTTTGTTTATTGAAGGGGGAGGCGGGGCTGTAGTGGTAAGGGCAGATGAAATAGGAAGCAGTTTCCACGCTGCTAGATATCACAGCACCATAGCCAACGTGGATAGGATTTTGGCCCAGCTACGGGTGGCTGCCGCGACCAAGGGACCTGAGTGGCTGCACAACCAGGCATTCTCCCTTCTAGAGGACCAAACATCCGGGTCAGCAGCGGGGGGTCAGGAGTCCCAACGGGCTCAGAGGTCTATGCCTCTGGAGTGTTTTTCACCAGGATCTTCCCCCCAAGCTTTGCGCCATGGTAGGAGCCCCACACAGGACCCGTCAGGTCCACCAGCGAAGCATTCCTTAGCTGTCGTGGGTGGTGCGTCTGGATGGAATCCTTGCCATCTGCGGAGCTCGGTGTGCTGGGCTACAGGATGCGCACACGCCTCTCCCCCGCCCATTTTGCGGAACTATCGGAAGCCGGGGGACGCCCCCAGGTGTGACTGCGCGTGGGGAGTCTCAGCAAGGGAGAAGTGCAGCCACTAGACGCAGGTGAACACTGAACAGGCAGGTCCTCCTACTGGGATGGAGGGGAGGTGGAGAAGCAACAGGAAAGGCACAGGGCCCAAGTCGAGAGGGCAAACAAATCGGCGTATCGGTGGGCGGATCTGGTACTGGTAGGCGGGGCCAGAAGCAGCACGGATCAACGGCATCCAGGCCCTTCTCCTGAAGTGCGTTCGGAGGGTGAGCTCTCTTGCTCAGAGGAGGAGGAGGCACATAGTCGCACGGTACCAGTGGATTCTGGAGTGGCGGCTGTTGGGGGCACCCCTGGTCAGCCTGGTAAGTCCAGTTCTTTGAGTGCTGTATTGTGTTGTTGGGGGTAGTGGATGGGGGTGCCGAAGTGGCTACCAGAGCCGCGCCGCAGTCATCTGTGGGCACAGTGGCTGGCCCCCAAGTGGCTGGCGCTCCGCCTGCCGCTTCCGGGACAGATGCGCAGCTGCAAGACTTGCTTGGGGGTCTGAGGGATTTGGTGCAGCGATTTGTGGGGAAAAGGGTTCAGCCCCAGCAGGTGTCATAGTGGGTCCCGCCAGGTGGTGGGTCAGTTGCGGGCGGCGCAGGGACAGCGTCAAGTGGGGTGGTCCCCCCCGCCCCCCCCAGTCATGGGGATCGCACCTGCTGCTCCAGGGATTACGGTATTTCCCCCGGCCTTGGTGTCTGTAGGTGCAGCGGCAGGGGAGAAGGCCGGAACGTCACATGAGGTCATGGGAAAAACGGATGTTGTTAGGATTGCCGATGCGGCAAAATGTGAGGTTTACGTATGCTTTGAGGGGGCCGTTGGTGGCGCACTTAAAAAAGGAAGTCCGGGAAAAGATTTGCAAGGGGGAGTATGTGGAGATCTTCTCTTTACTACCCCTAGAGAAATTTAACTTGGATAGGCTCAAACCCAACGACACCAAGAAGGAGGATGAGGAGAAGTGGTGGTACAGATTGATTCTGTGGACTTTCGCTAACTGGCTGCAGGCATTTGCCATTATGGCAAGCGTCATTGTGGAGAAAAGCCCGGAACACTGTTCAGCGCTCTTTTGTTACATGAACGCCACCGGCGATGCTAACAGAGTCTACGGGGGATCGGCATGGCTACTATACGATGAGCAATTCAGGCAGCGTAGGACCGTCCGTCTGTCTTTCTGCTGGGACCACAAAGACATTAGCCTCTGGATGCATCTAATGTCCTCGGCTCGGGCCCCAAATCAGTTTTTTCCAGGGGACGGATGGTGCATCTTCCCCAGGACAACCGGCCGGTAGAAAATGGGGTTTCTGCTGGCAGAACAATGAAGGATCATGTAAGTTTGGGGGGGGGGTGCCATTTTAAACATGAGTGCTCCGGCTGTGGAGGTTCTCATCCCGTGTCCCGCTGCTTCAAAAGATGCAAGGGCCATGCTGGAGAGTTTGCTAACAAGAGGGATGACGCCGGTAAGGGGGAAAGGATGCAACCTTTCCTAAATAGGTAACTGGACCGGAACGCGGCAAGGCTGTAGGGCGCGGGATTCTTGGAGGGTTTTAAGATCCCATGTTCTTTGGCTGCCGTCCTATAGCGCCTATGGTGTGGAATTTGCATTCTGCATTGCAGCATCCCGGGGTGGTCTCTGAAAAATCGGCTGCAGGAGTTGCACAAGTTTTGCCTTATTCACCACCTGTCTTTCCCGAAGGGAGGTTCAGTCAATGATGCCATAGATCCTGAAGCATGTACGGTGTCTTAAACCTCTTTCGACGCAGCAGTTGGTTGAGTTCGCCGATATGTAAAGGGGGCACTGATGGTAAAATCCGACATTGAATCCACTTTTTGCTTGCTTCCATTTCATTCGGACAGTTTCCGACTGCTTGGGTGCTGCTGGCAAGAGGAAATGTATGTGGATCAATGCCTGCCCATAGGCTGTTCCATTTCCTGCACCTTGTTGTTGAGTTGTTCAGCTCCTTTGTTGAATGGGTGGTTCGTGATGATTTCCTTTGTGTGGGGCCACCTTCATCTAATGTGTGTGCGATACTTCTGTCCACATTTCAGCACATTGCGGGTAGATTCAGTATTCCATTGGCTGCAGATAAGACAGAGTGCCCAACTACCATGCTCAGTTTCTTGGGGATAGTTCTCGACTCAGGCGCTATGGAGTGTCGCCTGCCGAAGGATAAATTGGTGGCGCTCAAGAGGGAGATTCATGGGACAGTGCAAGATTCAACTTCGGAAGCTACAATCTCTGTTGGGTTTAGTTTAAGTTAATTTTGCATGTCGCATCATTGCCATGGGCAGGGTGTTTTGCAGACGGCTGTCGGCGGCTACCGCAGGGGGTTAGGGCTCCCATTTATTTTATCCGTCTCAATAGGGAACATCGAGAGGAATTGAAGGAGTGGCACACGTTTTTGGAAACCTATAATGGTCATTCAGGTTGTGTTAGAATCCATGAAATCAGGCCAAGACAGAAGTACAGGTAAATCACACTTGTTTAATAATAAAAGTAAAAAGAACAAACGTAGTCAAAACATAGCCAAAGTTCAGTAACCGGAACGGATAGTCAGACAAGTCAAACATCAGGGATCAATGTAGTGGAACAGCAAGCAGGATCTGGAGCCAGAAGGGATGTCAGCAAAGCAAGCCTTGAACAGGATAGCAGGACATAATTTCTGTGATGTTGACCAAGGTGAAGGCAGAGCTTCTCTGGACTGGATGGCTTAAGTAGGCAGGACTGACAAGCAGGATATCATCAACAACTGAGTAGTGGAGAGATAACACCGACAGCTGAGCGGCCAGCTCAGAGAAGGAAGGCCTGAGCCCAGCCCTGACAGTAATCCCCTCCTCTACAAGGCTTGAGGGGAAAACATCTATGGAAATCACGGAGGAGGACAGGGGCATGTATGTTCAAGGATGAGACCCAAGAGCGTTCCTCCGGACCTTACCCTTTCCAATGCACTAGGTACTGTATGCGCTCACGGAACCTACAGGAGTCAACAATGGACTGTTTTCACACTCCTCATGGTTCTCAACCTGTACAGGGTGAGGACGTGGCACCAAGGTGGTAAAGCGGTTGCAGACCAAAGGTTTTAATAAGCAGGCATGAAACACATTCAAAATACGCATATTAGAAGGAAGGTCTAATGCGTAAGCCACTGGGTTAATCCTGTGAAGAATACGGAAAGGCCCAATAAACCAAGGTGCAAACTTCAGTGAGGGAACACAAAGTCAGAAGTTGTGAGATGACAGCCAGACCCTGTCCCCAAACAGGAAGGAAGGCGCAGGCAGGTGTCTGCAGTCAGCATGGAGTCTGTACCTATCATTATCATGTCCCAATGCCTCCTGGACTTGTGCCCAAGTGGAATGAAGACCACGGAGATTCTCCTCTAATGCAGGAATACTCTGCGGAACAAACGAGTCAGGCAACATGGAAGGTTGGAAACCATAATTCGCCATAAACAGGGACAATCAGGAAGCAGAATTTAAGGCACTGTTGTGAGCAAACTCTGCCCATGGTAATAGGTCTGACCAGTTGTTATGATGGTCAGAAATATAGCAATGTAGGAATTGCTCCAAGGACTGATTGGCTCATTCTGCGGCCCCATTAGACTGAGGGTGATACGCAGAGGAGAAAGCAAACTGAATTCCCAACTGTGCACAAAAGGCTCGCCAGAACCGGGATACAAACTGACTACCCCTGTCTGAGACAATAACCTTGGGTAGCCCATGTAAGCGAAAGATCTCCTGAGCAAAAATGGAAGCCAGTTTCTTAGAAGTGGGCAACTTCTTAAGTGGAATACAATGACACATCTTTGAGAACCGGTCAGCCACCATAAGGATAACTGTGTTGCCCTGGGAGTTGGGTAACTCCACAATGAAATCCATAGACAGGTGGGTCCAGGGTCTCTCTCCATTGGGTATGGGTTGTAGGAGGCCCACTGGAAGGTGTCGTGGAGTCTTACTCTGAGCACACACGGAACAGGCAGTTACATCAGCACATAGACTAGGCCACCAGAATTGTTGGGAAATGGCCCAAAAGAGTTGATTCTTCCCAGGGTGGCTAGCAGCCTTCAGAGAATGGTAAGTCTGGAGCGCAGCAGTACAGAGACTCTCTGGGACAAAGCAACGGTCACAAGGTTTCTCAGGAGGAGCATGGACCGAAGCAGCAAGAATTTTGTCACCCAAAGGAGAAGTGAGACTGGTGCGAACCGTAGCCAGAATACGATCAGGAGGAATCACAGGGACTGCAACCGACTCCAACTTGAAAGTGCAGGAAAACTGTCATGACAAGGTGTCAGCCCTTACATTCTTAGTACCGGGTAAGAATGAGACAATGTAATTGAAACTTGACAAGAAAAGAGCCAATCGTGCCCTTCTGGGAGAGAGGTGTTTAGCCTCAGACAAGAATGTGAGATTCTTATGGTCAGTAAGATTGAGAACTGGCACAGTGGTACCTTCGAGGAGGGCAAAAACGATCTCCAACAGCTCTCTGTCACCAATCTCGTAATTGCACTCCGCAGGTGACGATTTCTTGGAAAAGTAGCCACAAGGATGCATAGCGCTCTCAGAGGTAGAACATTGAGACAGAAGGGCGCCAACACCAGTCTCAGAAGCATCAACCTCAAGGATAAAAGGTAACATAGGATCAGAATGTGCCAACACAGAAGCAGAAAAAAAAGCAGGCTTGAGACTCTCAAAGGCCTTAATGGACTCTGGAGACCAACTCTGTGGGTTACCGTCCTTTCTGGTCATATCAGTCAGGGGCTTGACCAGAGACGAGAAGTTACGAATAAACTTCCGATAAGGGTTGGCAAAGCCCAGGAAACACTGCAGAGGATGTAAACCCACAGGTCGGGGCCACTGTAGAACTCCCGAAAGTTTCTCTGGGTCCATCGAAAAACCAGCAGTGGAAATGACATAACCCAGGAATTTAACCTGTTCATGATGGAACTCGCACTTCTCCAGTTTACAATAGAGATTGTTCTCTCTTAGTTTCTGAAGCACACAACAGACATCTGTGTGGTGGCTCTCCAGGGGACTTGGAAAATATGAGGATAGCATCGAGATAAACCACCACACATAACTGCAACAAATCTCGGAGGACATCATTGATAAATTCCTGGAAAAAGGCCGGGGCGTTACAAAGGCCAAAAGGCATTACGAGGTACTCATAATGGCCTGTTCTGGTATTAAACGCAGTTTTCCACTCATCGCCCTCCTTAATCCTCACAAAATTGTATGCCCCTCTCAAATCAAGCCGTTGCTCCCTAGAGGCAGTCAAATAATTCCGTAATCAATGGAATCGAATAGGCATTCTTAATCGTGAAACAATTGAGACCCCTATAATCAATACAAGGTCTCAGTTCACCACTCTTTTTATTCACAAAGAAGAAACCAGCACCAGCAGGAGACGAGTATTTGCGGATGAAACCTCGAGAAAGTGCGTCTGCAACATACTCCTCCATGGCCTTATCCTCCAAGACCAACAAAAGTTAAACCCGGCCACAGGGGGGTATGGCATCAGGTTGAAGGTCAATAGCGCAATCATACGGCCGGTGTGGAGACAAACTATCGACTTGACCTTTGTCAAAGACATCGATAAAATCACGGTACTCTTCCGGCAGGGAGGAGAGTGAAGAGGTGCACAGGACCTTGGCTACCTTCTGGAAGCATGTCTCACTGTATTGTGGTGACCTGGAGAGAACCTCAGCACGGAGCCAATCAAAAGAAGTGTTGTGCCTCTGTAACCAAGGATAACCAATAACCAGCGGAAACTTAGGTGTGGACATAACTTGGAATTGGATTATCTCATGGTTAAGAGCCCCTATGGCCATGGACAACGGAACCGTCTCATGAGTCACATGGGCAGGCTGTAGAGGTCTCCCATCAAGAGCCTCAATGGCAAGTGGAGTGTCACGCAGCTGCAGCAGAATCGAGTTCTTCGATACAAAGGCAGCATCAATGAACAGGCCTGCAGCCCCAGAGTTAATTAGAGCCTGTATCTCAATGGACGACTCAGCCCAAGAAAAGGTAACTGGAACCAGGGGACAAAACAACTCCACCTAAGGTCTGTCCGTGACAGGACCTCAAGGTTCGGGCGTTCCCTGGACGGGTAAGACAAGACTTCAAAAGTGACCTGCCTGGCCACAATAAAGGCACAATCTCTTCCTCCTCCTAAATGTTCTCTCATCCGCAGAGAGACACGTGAAGCCCAAGTGCATGGGTTCAACTTCACTGACCGACTCAGTACCAGGAGACATGGGAGGTGAGGGAGGCACGGGTGGGACTGCAAAGCTTGGAGACAAACGTACAGGAGGCTTCCGCAATCGCTCCTTAAAAGAGAGTATTTTTCTGAGTCTGGAGTCAATGAGGATGGCAAACGTGATTAACTTCTCCAGCTCAGTGGGTATATCTCGGGCTGCTATCTCATCCTTGATGGTATCTGAGAGACCATGAGAAAAAGCAGCCACGAGGGCCTCATTGTTCCACGCAACCTCTGCTGCCAGAGTATGGAATTCAATGGTGTAATCGACAACAGTTCGATGGACATGAGGCACCTGGCAGCAGAAGCGGAGCATGCAGGAACATCAAATACCCTTTTAAACAAAGCCGCAAACTTAGGGTGGCTCAAGACAAACCTATAGAGGGTTTGCCCAGGCCAAGGCTATCTCAGAAACCAAAGATATCACAAAACCTACTTTGCTTCTGTCTGTGGGAAATGCCTGGGGCAGCATCTCAAAGTATATCTCAACCTGGTTGAGAAACCCTCTGCATTAGACTGGATCAGAACCAGACATACCTTTTATAGAGGTAATACTCAAGGCGGGTGCCTGCACAGAGACTGGAGCAGCAGTAAGGTCGGACTGCAAGATAGGTTGTACCTGGGTGGCCACAGTGGGAGATTAAAAATATTAAAATATTAACAAGTGGATTGACTCCATCTTCTGAATTTATGGCCTTCGTCTACTGTCAGAGACCACGAAATCAGGCCAAGACAGCAGTACAGTTAAATCACACTTGTTTAATAATAAAAGTAAAAAAAACAAACGTAGTCAAAACATAGCCAAAGTTCAGTAACTGGAACAGAGAGTCAGACAAGCCAAACGTCAGGGATCAATGTAGTGGAACAGCAAGCAGGATCTGGAACCTAAAGGGATGTCAGCAAAGCAAGTCTTGAACAGGATCGCAGGAGATAATTTCTGTGATGTTGACCAAGGCGAAGACAGAGCTCCTCTAGACTGGACGGCTTAAGTAGGCAGGACTGATGAGCAGGAAATCATCAACACCTGAGTAACTGTAGAGAGATAGGAGCTGGCAATTAGCCGACAGCTGAGCGGCCAGCTCAGAGAAGGAAGGGCTGAGCCCAGCCCTGACAGTTTGTTTATCGGGTCCGGTGAGCAACTTTGATTTGGAGCTGTTTACGGACGCAGCTGGGTCGACAGGTTATGGCGCTTTCTACCAGGGTCACTGATGTGCGGAAACTTGGCCGCGTTCCTGGTTAGACGCGGGCTTTCTAGGTAACCTGGTGCTCCTGGAAATCTTTCCGGTGGTGCTGGCTATGGAAATCTGGGGTGAGTCATTTAGGCATTTGAAAACACGGTTAAACTGTGACAACATGGGAGTGGTTCAAGACATTACCTGCATCTCAACATCGTCACAACCTGTAATACGGCTGCTGTGCCACATGGTGCTGCGTTGCTTGCAGTTGAATATTTTTCTGTATGCTGTCCACCTTCCTGGTGTCAACAATCCTTTGGCTCACTCGTTGTCTCATGTTCAGTGGGACAGGTTCCGAGACCTGGCACCGGTGACCGAGCAACGGGGGGTTACTTATCCCGGATGGCTGTGGGAGTTTGCCTTGGAATCGTCGCTGGATGGATCAGGCGGTCTGTGAGTGAGTCCACTTGGGTGGCCTACGCCAAGGCATGGCATTAATGGTTGAGGATGGTTCGGCAAGCCGGGGTTGAGCAGGAAGGTCCGGAGGTAAGGCAGCTAGTGCTTTACTTTGTTTCCAGAAACCTGGAGCAAGGGGTGTCGGTGTCTGCCATTGAGTGGAAACTGGCTGGCTTGGCAATTTTTTTCAAATTACAGGGCATCGTGGATTGAACAAAAGATTTTTGGGTCTGCCAGGCTTTAAAGGGGTATCGTAAGTCACATATGCGCAAGGATGCTAGGTGGCCCATGTCCTTTGCTAATTTAAAGGCCATTTTTTGTTCAGCTGGGGTCATTGTGTACATTGAGGTACGAGGTCTCCTTATTTAAAGCGGCGTTTTCGCTGGCCTTTTTTTTTAAGCGTTTCGGATCAGTGAACTGGTCAGCCCATCTAGGAGGGTTTTGGTGCAGGATGTGATTTATAAGGCAGACTGGGTCCAAGTATTGCTGTGCAGGTCCAAGACAGACCACTTTGGCAAGGGCACGCTGGTGAAGCTGTTTTCTCTGCAGGTTCCCCCGTTTGCTCGGTGGGGGTGGTACGGGAGTTCTTAGCGGTTCTCCCAGTCCTGGGGGGCCATTTTTGGTACATGGGTATGGGTCTCCTTTATCTAGGTTTCAGTTTGTGTCAGTTTTATGGAAGAGTCTTAGAGCAGTGGGTTTAGATCACACACAATATGTCTCACACTCCTTCCGCATCAGGGCGGCCACGTGGCCGCACGGTGTGGGCTGGACGAGGCAGCTGTAAAACGGATTGATAGATGGGAGTCCAGGAGATTCCGTACCTACATTTGCCCGCATTTGTTGGCAGATTAGACGATGATTGAGGGGGGTAGCAGGTGCATGTCTTTATGTGGTTTTCGTGTTGAGCGAGTGTCTGTTGTTTGTCTTGGTGTTATCCCGTGGTGTTTTCGTTCTTTTCTTTCAGATGGAGAGCAGCTATGCCTCGTCTGGATCATTGACCACTCATATGATTTTTGGGGGGGCAAGGCGAGCTGACGTTAGGCCTGATGGCAGGCAGCTGGGTATTTCTAGGAGGGAGGCGTGTATTCGTTGGTTAGGGGTGCTCGGTATGATTTGGAGCAGGGTTGTGCCATCGTTTTGCACCTCTGGACCGGCCACCTGACATTCTGGTACTCCATGTTGGTGGTAACGATTTTGGGGTTCGTTCCATTAGGGAGCTCATTATGGACGTCAAGTTTGATTTCCTGTGGCTCTGCATGGTCTTTCCTGACATGCTGGTCTTGTGGTCAGACATTGTGGCTCGGACAACTTAGCACCTGGCGAGGTCAGTGGCAAGGCTCAATAAGGCCCGCATAAAGGTAAATAAGGTGGTGGGCTGATTCATTATTCGTAATGGGTGCTTGGTCATTCGCCATATGGAATTAGAATCAGATACCGGACTGTACCTCTGGGGGGATGGCGTCCACCTATCTGCGGTAGGTATTGATTTATGGTCCCTGGGGCTACAGGATGGGATTCAGCATGCTTTGCGGGTGTGGAGGGGCCCTCAATGGTAAGGTGTTACCCTTACGGGCAGTGGCGATGTTCTGGTCTTTGATGGTGTAAGAAAAAACATATGGGATGGAAGTGTTGGGGACTCATCGGTGGTATGTGCCCCTCTGGTGTATTCCAGTTAGAAGGGTTGGCTGGAATATGGTTATGGTTGCACTGCGGGTAGTGGGTTGTCTCCAAGCTGGTGTATAACGGCTGGGGGCCTATCGTGGAAAAAGTTCCCATAGTGTAGATGTGGAATATATGTGGAATATATTTTAATTTTGGGGTGCCATCAAAGACCAACAGGCTGAGTGACTGAGTTTTATTTTCAGATGTCTACAGGTGTATATAAAAGATTGTGAAATTTTTTTTAATAAAAAGCTGCTATGGCCATTTGTACTCAAATTCCATGTGTGGTCTTGTTAATATTAGGTAACGGTAAGGGGGAGGTGGAGTACGAGTGGTTGAGCAGATACTGTATCAAGAAGGTTGGGGACATCTGGTCTACACTTGTCAAGTGAGGCCCGAAGCGAGAGAAAAGAAGAGAAAATAGAGAAGGGCCGGGCATGACAATGTGAGAAGGGGAGACAGCACAGGGTTAAAAAGGAAGGGAAGGTTTGCAAGAAGGGGGAAAGGAAGGATTTGGGAGGGGTTTTGTTTATTAAAGGGGGAGGTTGGGCTTCCGGGCAGCAGTGGTAGGGGCAGATGAGATAGGAAGCAGTTTCCCACCCACCCTCCCTGTTTGTCTGTTTTTCTATATTTACAGGAACAGTGCGAGCAGGTACATCATAGCAGTTGAGCGGATGGCGGTGATTTGCTCTTTGATGGTGTAAGAAAAAACATAAGATGGAAGTGTTGGGGACTCAACGGTGATATGTGCCCCTCTGGTGTATTCCAGTTAGAATGGTTAGCTGGAATATGGTAATGGCTGCACTATGGGTAGTAGGTTGTCTGGTTGTCTGGTGTGTTACGGCTGGAGGCCTATCATGGAAAAAGGTCCCGCAGTGTAGATGTGGAATATATTTAATGTGGAATATATTTTAATTTTGGGGTGCCGTCAAAGACCAACAGGCTGAGTGACTGATAGTTTTCTTTTCAGATGTTTATATGTAAAAGATTGTGAAATTTTAATATTTAATATTTTGTTAATAAAAGGCTGCTATGGCCATTTGTACTCCAATTCCATGTGAAACTAAGGAGAGGGTGCTGGGTTGGTGAAGAGAGTAGGATTAACCCACATCACAAATAGTCTAAATATAGGGAATTTATTCCTCTTGTGGGACTTTAAAGGGAAAAGGCTGCTTTTATAGTAATTATAAGTATACGATATTTATTGTTTGTTAGAAAAGGTGTAGATATACAAAATCTACAATGCAAAAGAGGAATTTCATATAAGATATACAGGATGCATCGACAACGAACATGCAATACAATACAAAGGTTACAAACATATACTCCGTAGCATGTGGAACATATACAGGGAATACCCGACGCATTTCAAGTGTTATTCTTCTTCAGGGGGGTACGATTGAGACCAGCATGATAAAACCATGTCATATAATATTGCTTAAAGACATCATGTATTGTTGCATCCACGTTAAAAACCTTGTAGGGAAGGGGGGGAAGCAGAGTGCCACTGTTCCGCAACAACACCCGATCTGGAGCTGGTAGACAGGGAACTTCCAGCAAAAACCGGAGGAGGAGATTCCCCAGCAAAGGGCGTAAGAATCCCTAAAGTGTGGTCTATGTCCAGGGAGTGAGACAGTGATTGCTGCTAGGGTGTTCTCATTCAGGAGTAATACAGGGTGGGGCAATAGACTGATCTGCCTTGCACCATAGAGGTGCAGACGAAGGGGCTCGAGGAAGCACCGCAATGCAGGAGTCTTCACAGAGGTCCAATGGAGCCAGGTGTTCAACCTGCTGGGGTATCCTGGTTCAGAAGTAGTGTAAAGAGGCCCTGAGCTGGCCTGCCTTGCACTGAAAGGCTCCACAGGCCAAGTGCACTAAGTGCTGCAGTGCAGGAGCCTTGACTGGGGTCCAAGGAAAAGGCTGTGAACCTGTGGGCGTCTCCGGGAAGAGGCAACTGCAGTAAGCAAATTCTGTTGGATAACCAATTCCATGTGTGGTCTCATTGATTTTAGGTAATAGTAAGGGGGGAGGTGGAGTATGAGTGGTCGAGCAGATATCAAGAAGGTTGGGGACATCTGGTCTACCCTTGTCAAGGCTGCCGGACCTTGTAGTTTTCCACTCACAGAGCACTGTGAATGAGTGACGTGGCCAGGCAGACTGAGCCCCGCACGGCTGCAGTTTATAAACATTTTGACAGCTATCAGGGAGGGGGGAAGAAGATCCCCACTAGCTGTCACAGCGGAGGAGCAGGAGGTTGTAGGGGCTGGTCCCTTGAAAATAGGTGTAACATGTAACAAGTTATGAAAGGTGAACTTATCCTTTAATTCAAACAAAGAAATCAACCCATGTCCCAAATTGAAGGCAAGCACTTTATTTGTGTTTACCTCATGCTCCCAATATTCTTCAATGTTTCAAGGCTTCTAAATGACTGCTAGGACACCAAGCACCAGGTAAGGTGTAGATGGGAGGTTAATAAACTCGTAAATGATGCTTCAATTGCACCTTAGACCTAGAGCAGGGATATGCAATTAGCGGACCTCCAGCTGTTGCAGAACTACAAGTCCCATGAGGCACAGCAAGACACTGACAGCCACAAGCATGGCACTCAGAGGCAGAGGCGTGATGGGACTTGTAGTTTTGCAACAGCTGGAGGTCCGCTAATTGCATATCCCTTACCTAGAACATCACTCCAGAGACATCTTATTTTAGCCTTATGCCGCGTACACACGAGCGGACTTTACGGCAGACTTTGCTCGGCGGACGGGATTTCGTCGGACAATTCGATCGTGTGTGGGCACCAGCGGACTTTGTTTGCTCAAAAGTTGGACGGACTTAGATTTGAAACATGTTTTAAATCTATCCGTCGAACTCGAGTCCAGTCGAAAAGTCCGCTAGTCTGTATGCTATTTCGACTGACAAAAGCCACGCTAGGGCAGCTATTGGCTACTGGCTATGAACTTCCTTATTTTAGTCCGGTCGTACGGCATCACGTACGAATTCTACAGACTTTGGTGGATTGTGTGTAGGCAAGTCGGTTCATTCAGAAAGTTGGTCGTAAAGTACGTTGAAAAGTCCGCCGGGCAAAGTCTGCCGTAAAGTCCGACCGTGTGTACGCGGCATTAGACTTTGTTCATTGGTATGAAGCCCTATACTGAAGCCCTATACTGCATGAAGAGCCATTTGCTTATCTTTTTAAGATTAGCGTGGAGCTGCATGCAGGCGGCCTATATAAGTGAATAGAGCTGCAGCAGCTGTACAGACTCACCCACACAGCCCAGTTTGTCAGGTATGGAAGGACACTGTCTGTGTTTAGAGTCATGCACGCATCCCTGAGTATCTGTCAAACTCGGCTATGTTGGTGAATCTATGCAGCCGTTCTGGCTCTATTCACTTATTTAGGCTGCCTGCATGCAGTCCCACGTTACTCCAAAAATATAAGCACATGGCTCTGCATGCTGTACAGGGCTCTACTCCCATGTGATTAAAGCTTAATAGTACATGGGGGCAATCTGCAGACCACTATATGCAGCTTCACACAGATCAGCCTGTTAAGCCAGTCTACATATGTGTCCTAAATAGGTGGACTGTTATGAAGGCTCTGCAAATAGATCTCTAGTAAACAAGACTAGAGAAAAAAAAAACACTATTCAGTCCTACAATATTACTAAAATATTTTACATTAGTAGGCTTTATCAGTTGCTTTGAGTTAAGCTTTAATAATAATACTGTGACTTTGCATGAGAAAAATAATGTTGCCATTGTGCAAGTGCGACACATTTGGGGGATACATTCATTTTATTTCTGAGGTTATTGTGCATATAGCTGTGTATTTGAACTTTCAGCATCTGAAGATTTGCGCCTATTATTCTCAGCAGACTACTGAGCAACAGGAGTCATGGACCACTGAGAAATCCCTGATGGAAATGTCACCGGTGGGGTCAGAACAGATATTCGGAATATGCATCAGGTCACAACAAACTCCAGTCTGACATCAAGTAATGCATCCCGGCTCCATTAAAATCATATGTTTAATACATGTAATATAGCTTGACTTGCAGGCTTCTGTATATTTCATGGGAAATGAATATCTGATTATTATAAATAGATGTCAGTGCCACGGAATTACATTGATACATTCAGAGAGCATTATTCACAGAAAGGAATAATAAAGCAATGCGTCGACAAGGGAGAACATTTATGAATATGATTGCAAGCTACAGAAAACACATGGTAACATGTTACTCAAAGATAACGGTATGTTCACACTACACATAGCGTGCATTATTTTGTGCACATAAGTGAGCGCACGCTTTCATGTACTACAATGTGTTATAACACATTGCAGTGCTCGCTTTTTCTTTTTCTTTTTTCCTATGAACACACCAACGCAGCACAATGATGTGAACTGATACCATGGGATATAAGGTAACTAACCTTGTCCTTTCATTGGCATTGCATTGGGTAACGCTACTTATCGCAGCCCAGCACTGCAGGTGTGAACAAGCCCTAAGACAATTCCTTTCATTTGATAGAATTAGGCCATTTTGTATAGGTTTCAGTTGCAGTGCATTTTTTTAAATATGTCAGTGAGATTCCAGCTCCTTTTAATCACAAAGGTGACTATACGCTGTAGTTGTAACGGTATTATATATATTTTTTTAGAGGAGTGAGTGATTGTTGAGGTTTGTGTCTGTGAATAAGCCAGTAAGGGTGAAACATGTCAGAGAAGGGTGGTCAGGGATAAACTGTGTTACTTTTAAAGCTATTTAGCACCCTCCTAGGTGCTAGAGAGTGCATGGTTTTTGGGTTTCAGGGGGACTGTCAGGCAAATTTAGGTGCTCCTAGCATAGCAGGGAGCAGTGATCCATTGATAGGGTCTGCTCAGTGTGATCAGATGCTGCTCCTGTTGTCTGCCTGTTTCACACTGGTTCAATAGGAAGGGATATATTGGACAGTGGGAGGGAACCTGACAAATGGAAGAATGGGTGTAGATACAGCCCTGGCCATTGGCACAGGTAGGTGCCTCAAGGCATGCTGGGTGACTGTATTTATACCAAGAGAGCACATATGCACGGGTCTTCGGCTAGAGAGTGGGGTCCTGGAGGAAGGGAAGCCGCTGCCCCTCCTCTGTACAGGCTGCCATGCAGCCTCGGGTGGTTGACCTGTGGGCCATAGCTGCAGAAGCTACGACCCAGATGTCATGCAGAACTGACTGGGAGGGATACACACCTAGAAGAATCTGTTCCTGGCTACTGTGAGTACAGACCTAAGTCTAGGGGCATGCTCTGTGAGGGCCATCCCTGCAAGCTAGTAAAGTCAATGGACGGGGGCCAGCTAAAGGAGATACTGGTTAGTGTCCCAAAGAATCAGGGTTCATTGAGTCTTCTACCAGAGCAAGCAAAGGACTTATTCTTCCAAATGCTGTATGGTTCAGCAGAGGGTCTGCTATTCAGACCCTGAGGCTAAGGTAGAGTTGTCGTAATCTGTGCATAGTTAAAGTTGGAGTATCCCAATAATCCCTTCTTCTATCCAAGTTCTACCAATAATTACAAAAAAATAAATCCCCTAGACTTGTTATTGGATAACAAGCGGATGAGTGTGCACCTGGTCATGTGAAAATGCTTAAGTATCTGGCTGCAGCATAATCTGAGGGAATCCTAGAGACTCAGTGACCCCTATGGGGGGTAGTGCTACAGCTAAATAAAAATTGACTGAGCCAAGTGATATCATCGTTGTGTGGCTTCTTCTTTTTTTTGTATATTCATGGAGCATAGACAGGCTTCTTGGACTGGCACCCAACCAGATCTGTAGGTATGGAGGCTTAGAATGGTGACTCCTACATGACTCACTGACAGTAAGTAGTAAGGGATCATTGAGGTTTGGGATAGATTACTGGCCATGTGGGAATCTGTCCTTATTGGTGATTGGTGAGGCAGGCCTCTAGGTAGGACCTGGTTGGTTAGTGTTATATAAGTGTTCTGGAATACAACTTGTCATGCGATTTGACAGGTCCAAATTGCATGACAAGTTGCACCTTATTGTTGGCCATTGAACTGTTCAAATCGGTGCGAAGCCAACTTTGCGGCGCAGCACCAATTTAAAAAAGAAGTTCCTGCAAGAATTTTGGTGATTTCAGGTGTGACTTGCATAGCCGTCTGTGCATGAAGTCTAACAGATGTCAGTTAAGTCGCTCCTGAAGTCGCACTGACATGCAGCTTTGAAATTGTGTGATTTCAAGTGAAGTTGGACAATTTCAAAGCCGAATTCAGTGTGAACAGGGTCTAAGTGTCTGGTAGTAAATTGACGAGGTAACCAGCTGTGTTTGGTGTGCAGGCAAAATTTAGGCCCGGTTCACATTGGTGTGACACTAAAGACACATGACTTTCGATCCAACTTTGAACTGCGAATTCGGTCTGACTTCCATGTGACTTTAATGAACTGTTTTGATTTTGATCCAACTTTCAGATGAGTGTGACTTGTCCTTTGACCAATCAAAACAATTCCTTTGGTTCTGGTATGGATGAAATCTCATGCCAAATTTATAAATAAAAAAACAGCATTGAGTCCCCCACCCAAATCCATACCAGACCCTTTGGGATCTTGAGGTGGAACCCCATGCCAAAATGTAAAAAAAAAACACAGAGTGGGGATCCCCCACCCCAAAACACCTTGCCTCTTCCCCCAACCCTGGGCTATGGTTGTGGGGGTCTGCGGGAAGGGGGCTTATCAGAACCTGGAAGCCTCCTCTAATATCCCGCCCACTCCTAGGTGAATGAGTATAAGGTACATAGTAGTTTAGTGTAATAAAAACATAAGACGGTTTTTGACAAGTCCTTTATTAAAAATGAATAATGTCCCCCGTGGTAGCTCCAACGTCAATCACAATGTCTTCCACCGCCACCGACCAGCTGGAAAAAAAAAATGCTTCTCCCACCATTCTGTTAGCACCAGTCTCTGACAGTTCTTATATAACTTTTTACGGCATGGCCATCTGATAATGTAATCCAGAGACCCCACCCCCTTGTAACGTCACTGATCCATCATGTCACAAGGGGGCAGGGTCTCTGTTTGACGTCAGCTCAGGGAAACATTGATTTTTACATGTCATGCACCAGTGTGAAACCAGGCCTCAACTTTAAGTGCTTTAAGTGGTTAACTAAAGTCACCTGGACATTTGATGTGGTGCACACTTGCAAATGTGACAAGGGGAGATAGTGTACAGCCTAGGTGGTGCAACCCTGTCAGGTTTTTAATGCTGCCTGTGTGCCCTCTGGAGATTAATTCTTCCTATATGTTCTAACGATTTGTCCTAGTAACCACTGTCGCTGGGACTGAACAAACAGAGGATCAAACATTTTGAGTTGTCACTGTAAAATAAATAGAAGGAAACCTTTTAAAGTGACATTTTTGCAACGATAATTGTCTAAAGGAGAATTTCCCTTATTTTGTAGAGATTACTTCTTACTTCATATTGTGTCCACAGAACAGGAAGTAAAAGGTAATCTCTCTATCGGGGAAAAACTGTCAAGGGTTTCAACCCTTCCCCACTCTATTCAAAACTTTAAAAAAGCTTGGCTTTAGGTGTACTTTATGTCTTTCAATAGGGAGGTAATGGTATGAGGATGGGACCATATTTGAATTATGTCTTCCCCTGTGCCAATGTGTGACCACACATCTTGTGATTACACAGTTTTTTGCACCATGCAGACATGCAGAACACTGAGCCTACAGGGTTGTTTCTTATTATTTAATCCCGACATGGTCTAAAGAATACACTGTCTTCTGCCATTCTGAAATGTTGCTTCCTGTTCTTTTTCAATTGCAGCTTTATGCATCGACATACATCCTTAGATCCAGTCTGTTCTGGCAGTATGGTGACCTGCTGACTTGTCACCATTCACAGGCAGCTTAAAGTGGTTGTAAACCTTTTTTTTTTTTATAAATATTAAAATGACAAACATGTCTATACTTACCTGCTCTGTGCAATGGTTTTGCACAGGGCAGCCCCAATCCTTTTCTTCTAGGGTCCCCCCTGGTGCTCCTGGCTCCTCCTCTCCATCAGGTGCCCCGACGGAAAGACGCTTTCCCTGGGGGCACCCATGCAGGCTCGCTCCTACTGGTTTTTCCATTGACACAGACAGCAGGACTCAGCCCCACCCCCGTTCCTATGTCTCAGGATTTGATTGACAGCAGCTGGAGCCAATGGCTCCCACATTGCTAGATCGAATCGGGCTCAGGTAAGAAAAAGGGTGAAAAACATACATTAGAGGGAAAAACCTTGAGGCTTTACAACAACTTTAAAGCAGTACTAAACTCCAAAACAAAAAAATTATTAAATTGCATCTCTCCAATTTTTAGATGTGGTGGCTGTGTTAGTTTTTGTTTTTAGATTTTTTTGAAAGTCTAGTAATTTTCAACTTACATTAACTGACCAAGCTGTCCAGACAAATTAGCAGTTAAAAGGTTTGAGACAAACCATTTAACACTGACAGGGGTGCTTACAATGGTCATCCTTTAATCATACATGCAAACCCCAAAAGGAACAAATGGTTTGCTGCAACTGCTTGTAAATGTTAGCTGGAGTTCAGCTATAATTTGTAAGTAAATTGCCATCTAAATCTAACAGTAGGGATGAGCCGAACACCCCCCCCGGTTCGGTTCGCACCAGAACCTGCGAACGGACCGAAAATTTGCATGAACGTTAGAACCTCATTGACTTCTATGGGACTCGAATGATCGAAATCAAAAGTGCTCATTTTAAAGACTAATTTGCATGGTATTGTCCTAAAAAGGGTTTGGGGACCCGGGTCCTGCCCCAGGGGACATGTATCAATGCAAAAAAAACTTTTAAAAACGGCCGTTTTTTCGGGAGCAGTGATTTTAATGATGCTTAAAGTTAAAAAAAATAAGTGAAATATTCCTTTAAACATCGTACCTGGGGGGTGTCTATAGTATGCCTGTAAAGTGGCGTGTGTTTCCCGTGCTTAGAACAGTCCCTGCACAAAATGTCATTTTTAAAGGAAAAAAAGTCATTTAAAACTGCTTGCGGCTTTAATGTAATGTCGGGTCCTCGCAATAGGGATAAAAATCAGTGAGACAAACAGCATGGGTACCCCCCAGTCCATTACCAGGCCCTTTGGGTCTTATATGGATATTAAGGAGAACCCTGCACCTAAATTAACCACTTCAGCCCCGGAAGGATTTACCCCCTTCCTGACCAGAGCACTTTTTACAATTTGGCACTGCGTCGCTTTAACTGCTAATTGCGCGGTCATGCAATGCTGTAACCAAACGAAATTTGCGTCCTTTTCTTCCTACAAATAGAGCTTTCTTTTGATGGTATTTGATCACCTCTGCCGTTTTTATTTTTTGCGCTATACACGGAAAAAGACCGAAAATTTTGAAAAAAAATGATATTTTCTACTTTTTGTTCTAAAAAAAATCCAATAAACTCAATTTTAGTCATACATTTAGGCCAAAATGTATTTGGCCACATGTCTTTGGTAAAAAAAATGTCAATAAGTGTATATTTATTGGTTTGCGCAAAAGTTATAGCGCCTACAAACTAGGGTACATTTTCTGGAATTTACACAGTCTTTAATTTATGACTGCCTATGTCATTTCTTGAGGTGCTAAAATGACAGGGCAGTACAAAATGTAATGGAAATTTGTAAGTTCTGTATATAATTGTATTGTATTTTGTATGTATTGCACACTGTCCTCACTGTGCAACAGCACTAATAATGTTTACATTCTTTTGAGTCCTGATTAGAATAAGCCTGCCTATGTAACGCCCCTTGTTACCATAAACGTACAATTTTAATATTAATGTGATACCTACGTAATCATGTGCATAAAAACCTTCAATTGCGTCATAATAAAGCAGAACAGTAATTTGGAAAGATGCTGAGCGTATCTTTTGTGTCTGTTCCCTACTGCAGTAGTTATTATTAATTTGGAACCACTAATCAATATGAGGATAGGAGTTGCCTATCATCATTTCAACCGAGTCAGCATGGCGAGCCAGCCAGGAGGGGATTCCAGGTGACCCTGAGTATCCGAAACGAGGAGCTTGAGACGATCCGGGAATTTCTGATAATCAGCCGGCTGAGGTAAGCCTTTTGCTTACATTTGAGTTATCAGACTTCCTTGATCGGTAAGGCATTTTCGGGACAAAGGGTACCTATTTTACTCCCCTTAATCGAACTGTATTGATTGGTGGTTATATGTTATGTTGTCCCTGTCTACTGTCCATCGGAGTGTTATAAATAAGAAAGGGAAGAATAGTACTGTTCACAGGTATATGTAGTACATCTGCTAGATAAAGTAGTTTAGAGGCAAGAGGGTATAGGCACAAGTAGAGAAGAGAGAAGACTGGCCAGTCATTATGGGCATTAAATTAAGTAAGGGAATGAAGGGTAAGAGACCCTCAAAAATGCCCAGCGCAAGAGGAGTGCTATATATGAACCAAAGGTGCGGTTCCGCCTATACTGAGCCCCTAGATTAATGGTTAGAGTGGACAGGGATCCACATTGGGTAACTTGGTTACCAAAGTCCACAGGGACTAAGAATCATGCAGAGTAAACAGCTAGAGAAACAGCTATCTATGTGAGCAGGATGGATCAAGGGTGACATTAACACTAGACAGAAAGGGACATTTTCATGTTAAGTTGTGGGATGAATTTGGGGTCAGGCACTATAACTATTAGAGTCAGAAACAGAATACTTTATATGTTGTCAGAGAGAGAAGATGGGATGAGCACTCTGGCTGCCCGTCTGATCATAGAAGCTAGATATAAAAGATATCTGAACAAAATAAAGAAAGTTGAATTTAGACAGGAAAATATTAATGAGAGTTAAAAGAAAGTGAGAGAATGATATGCATGTGTTGTGCACAAATGGGAAAAATGTAAGCGATTTTAGAGAGATATTGGTGTATGTGTGTGCGAATGCTGGGACCTTTAGTTCTATTGCTTGTGTGTGTCATGTACGCAGATGTGACCCCCTCCTTTGTGCTCTCCTGAAAGAAATGTGGCTGGGATGAGAGGTTAGTGATAAGCTGGAAGGACATCATGCCAATTCCAGTTTTTTAGACAAAACATTTATAACAAAATGTGCCGGGTTAACGAATCTAATGGTAAACAATGTGATCACAATTATTTTGAATCTGTTTTCCCGGCACAGACTGTAATGGAAATTTGTAAGTTCTGTATATAATTGTATTGTATTTTGTATGTATTGCACACTGTCCTCACTGTGCAACAGCACTAATAATGTTTACATTCTTTTGAGTCCTGATTAGAATAAGCCTGCCTATGTAACGCCCCTTGTTACCATAAACGTACAATTTTAATACTAATGTGATACCTACGTAATCATGTGCATAAAAACCTTCAATTGCGTCATAATAAAGCAGAACAGTAATTTGGAAAGATGCTGAGCGTATCTTTTGTGTCTGTTCCCTACTGCAGTAGTTATTATTAATTTGGAACCACTAATCAATATGAGGATAGGAGTTGCCTATCATCATTTCAACCGAGTCAGCATGGCGAGCTTTGCCTTAGGAGGGGATTCCAGGTGACCCTGAGTATCCGAAACGAGGAGCTTGAGACGATCCGGGAATTTCTGATAATCAGCCGGCTGAGGTAAGCCTTTTGCTTACATTTGAGTTATCAGACTTCCTTGATCGGTAAGGCATTTTCGGGACAAAGGGTACCTATTTTACTCCCCTTAATCGAACTGTATTGATTGGTGGTTATATGTTATGTTGTCCCTGTCTACTGTCCATCGGAGTGTTATAAATAAGAAAGGGAAGAATAGTACTGTTCACAGGTATATGTAGTACATCTGCTAGATAAAGTAGTTTAGAGGCAAGAGGGTATAGGCACAAGTAGAGAAGAGAGAAGACTGGCCAGTCATTATGGGCATTAAATTAAGTAAGGGAATGAAGGGTAAGAGACCCTCAAAAATGCCCAGCGCAAGAGGAGTGCTATATATGAACCAAAGGTGCGGTTCCGCCTATACTGAGCCCCTAGATTAATGGTTAGAGTGGACAGGGATCCACATTGGGTAACTTGGTTACCAAAGTCCACAGGGACTAAGAATCATGCAGAGTAAACAGCTAGAGAAACAGCTATCTATGTGAGCAGGATGGATCAAGGGTGACATTAACACTAGACAGAAAGGGACATTTTCATGTTAAGTTGTGGGATGAATTTGGGGTCAGGCACTATAACTATTAGAGTCAGAAACAGAATACTTTATATGTTGTCAGAGAGAGAAGATGGGATGAGCACTCTGGCTGCCCGTCTGATCATAGAAGCTAGATATAAAAGATATCTGAACAAAATAAAGAAAGTTGAATTTAGACAGGAAAATATTAATGAGAGTTAAAAGAAAGTGAGAGAATGATATGCATGTGTTGTGCACAAATGGGAAAAATGTAAGCGATTTTAGAGAGATATTGGTGTATGTGTGTGCGAATGCTGGGACCTTTAGTTCTATTGCTTGTGTGTGTCATGTACGCAGATGTGACCCCCTCCTTTGTGCTCTCCTGAAAGAAATGTGGCTGGGATGAGAGGTTAGTGATAAGCTGGAAGGACATCATGCCAATTCCAGTTTTTTAGACAAAACATTTATAACAAAATGTGCCGGGTTAACGAATCTAATGGTAAACAATGTGATCACAATTATTTTGAATCTGTTTTCCCGGCACAGACTGTAATGGAAATTTGTAAGTTCTGTATATAATTGTATTGTATTTTGTATGTATTGCACACTGTCCTCACTGTGCAACAGCACTAATAATGTTTACATTCTTTTGAGTCCTGATTAGAATAAGCCTGCCTATGTAACGCCCCTTGTTACCATAAACGTACAATTTTAATACTAATGTGATACCTACGTAATCATGTGCATAAAAACCTTCAATTGCGTCATAATAAAGCAGAACAGTAATTTGGAAAGATGCTGAGCGTATCTTTTGTGTCTGTTCCCTACTGCAGTAGTTATTATTAATTTGGAACCACTAATCAATATGAGGATAGGAGTTGCCTATCATCATTTCAACCGAGTCAGCATGGCGAGCTTTGCCTTAGGAGGGGATTCCAGGTGACCCTGAGTATCCGAAACGAGGAGCTTGAGACGATCCGGGAATTTCTGATAATCAGCCGGCTGAGGTAAGCCTTTTGCTTACATTTGAGTTATCAGACTTCCTTGATCGGTAAGGCATTTTCGGGACAAAGGGTACCTATTTTACTCCCCTTAATCGAACTGTATTGATTGGTGGTTATATGTTATGTTGTCCCTGTCTACTGTCCATCGGAGTGTTATAAATAAGAAAGGGAAGAATAGTACTGTTCACAGGTATATGTAGTACATCTGCTAGATAAAGTAGTTTAGAGGCAAGAGGGTATAGGCACAAGTAGAGAAGAGAGAAGACTGGCCAGTCATTATGGGCATTAAATTAAGTAAGGGAATGAAGGGTAAGAGACCCTCAAAAATGCCCAGCGCAAGAGGAGTGCTATATATGAACCAAAGGTGCGGTTCCGCCTATACTGAGCCCCTAGATTAATGGTTAGAGTGGACAGGGATCCACATTGGGTAACTTGGTTACCAAAGTCCACAGGGACTAAGAATCATGCAGAGTAAACAGCTAGAGAAACAGCTATCTATGTGAGCAGGATGGATCAAGGGTGACATTAACACTAGACAGAAAGGGACATTTTCATGTTAAGTTGTGGGATGAATTTGGGGTCAGGCACTATAACTATTAGAGTCAGAAACAGAATACTTTATATGTTGTCAGAGAGAGAAGATGGGATGAGCACTCTGGCTGCCCGTCTGATCATAGAAGCTAGATATAAAAGATATCTGAACAAAATAAAGAAAGTTGAATTTAGACAGGAAAATATTAATGAGAGTTAAAAGAAAGTGAGAGAATGATATGCATGTGTTGTGCACAAATGGGAAAAATGTAAGCGATTTTAGAGAGATATTGGTGTATGTGTGTGCGAATGCTGGGACCTTTAGTTCTATTGCTTGTGTGTGTCATGTACGCAGATGTGACCCCCTCCTTTGTGCTCTCCTGAAAGAAATGTGGCTGGGATGAGAGGTTAGTGATAAGCTGGAAGGACATCATGCCAATTCCAGTTTTTTAGACAAAACATTTATAACAAAATGTGCCGGGTTAACGAATCTAATGGTAAACAATGTGATCACAATTATTTTGAATCTGTTTTCCCGGCACAGACTGTAATGGAAATTTGTAAGTTCTGTATATAATTGTATTGTATTTTGTATGTATTGCACACTGTCCTCACTGTGCAACAGCACTAATAATGTTTACATTCTTTTGAGTCCTGATTAGAATAAGCCTGCCTATGTAACGCCCCTTGTTACCATAAACGTACAATTTTAATACTAATGTGATACCTACGTAATCATGTGCATAAAAACCTTCAATTGCGTCATAATAAAGCAGAACAGTAATTTGGAAAGATGCTGAGCGTATCTTTTGTGTCTGTTCCCTACTGCAGTAGTTATTATTAATTTGGAACCACTAATCAATATGAGGATAGGAGTTGCCTATCATCATTTCAACCGAGTCAGCATGGCGAGCTTTGCCTTAGGAGGGGATTCCAGGTGACCCTGAGTATCCGAAACGAGGAGCTTGAGACGATCCGGGAATTT
Organism: Aquarana catesbeiana; assembly: GCF_042186555.1. Classification (NCBI taxonomy): domain Eukaryota; kingdom Metazoa; phylum Chordata; class Amphibia; order Anura; family Ranidae; genus Aquarana; species Aquarana catesbeiana. The sequence goes on from NC_133324.1 coordinate 791,601,808, forward strand.
CTGATAATCAGCCGGCTGAGGTAAGCCTTTTGCTTACATTTGAGTTATCAGACTTCCTTGATCGGTAAGGCATTTTCGGGACAAAGGGTACCTATTTTACTCCCCTTAATCGAACTGTATTGATTGGTGGTTATATGTTATGTTGTCCCTGTCTACTGTCCATCGGAGTGTTATAAATAAGAAAGGGAAGAATAGTACTGTTCACAGGTATATGTAGTACATCTGCTAGATAAAGTAGTTTAGAGGCAAGAGGGTATAGGCACAAGTAGAGAAGAGAGAAGACTGGCCAGTCATTATGGGCATTAAATTAAGTAAGGGAATGAAGGGTAAGAGACCCTCAAAAATGCCCAGCGCAAGAGGAGCGCTATATATGAACCAAAGGTGCGGTTCCGCCTATACTGAGCCCCTAGATTAATGGTTAGAGTGGACAGGGATCCACATTGGGTAACTTGGTTACCAAAGTCCACAGGGACTAAGAATCATGCAGAGTAAACAGCTAGAGAAACAGCTATCTATGTGAGCAGGATGGATCAAGGGTGACATTAACACTAGACAGAAAGGGACATTTTCATGTTAAGTTGTGGGATGAATTTGGGGTCAGGCACTATAACTATTAGAGTCAGAAACAGAATACTTTATATGTTGTCAGAGAGAGAAGATGGGATGAGCACTCTGGCTGCCCGTCTGATCATAGAAGCTAGATATAAAAGATATCTGAACAAAATAAAGAAAGTTGAATTTAGACAGGAAAATATTAATGAGAGTTAAAAGAAAGTGAGAGAATGATATGCATGTGTTGTGCACAAATGGGAAAAATGTAAGCGATTTTAGAGAGATATTGGTGTATGTGTGTGCGAATGCTGGGACCTTTAGTTCTATTGCTTGTGTGTGTCATGTACGCAGATGTGACCCCCTCCTTTGTGCTCTCCTGAAAGAAATGTGGCTGGGATGAGAGGTTAGTGATAAGCTGGAAGGACATCATGCCAATTCCAGTTTTTTAGACAAAACATTTATAACAAAATGTGCCGGGTTAACGAATCTAATGGTAAACAATGTGATCACAATTATTTTGAATCTGTTTTCCAAACATGGTAAAATGAAGGTTACATTTAACCGTGTATTACACAAATTGAATATCCTTTGATAGTGGAAACAGTGCATTTAAAAAAGGGAAATTAAGTAAAATTAAGTAGTAATGAGTATTCATTTCTAATATGAGTTTAACAATTTTATTAATAATATAGATATATTGAAACTGGTTTAGACAACCTTTGGTTGGAAATGAAGTCGAGGTTATTGGGGAAATTTGTAAAAATGGGATTAGTTTAGATTAAGATAGCAATTTTGTAATTTTACATTTATTCAATAAGCCCTTATTGAGAGAAAAAAAAAGATTAAGATGAGGTTGTTATTTGGAATACAGCTGCCATAATATTTAACAAAGCCAAGATGAATGGGATACATAAAAAGTTTTTCTACAAAAATGAAATTTCAAGGTTCTTGATAATAACTTGATGTGCGGTCCATGATGTGAGAGTTGTTATAAATAAAATTTAAATATAACAGACCCATCACATCAAGTCCACACACCCTGTTAGGATAGATGCCACCTGCAGCCAGTTGTTTTATAGTTTTTGATGCTTTCTGGTCCATCATACAGATTGTTGGTCCTTTTGTTTTTATTTATTTTTATTTTTGAAATCCAAAGCAGAATGTGTGGATTGTGAAATGATGTGCCCCTTTTTCTTGTAAGTACTGTGGTATAAGCAGAAGAATATTTTGGATTTATGGGCATCTCTCCATGACCGCAGGGTATTGTTATCATTTATTATAATATTGCCAGGAAAAAGTTGTCTTTTGAAACATGAGACTGGAGTTCTTACACAAATAGCGTGATAGAAAACAAGACATTGTAATATATTTATGCAAGCTGGACCCAGTAATGAAGGGTTCACCCCGATATATCAGAGCTGTAGCTTTTATGCAAAGGTGCTATTAGACAAAGTTAGATATTGTTTTGGTCAAACATTTAATTTTTAATGGTCCGACATTCTGTGCAGCAAATATACAGCTAACTAAATGTTTGTTTAATGAAAGGTTTAAAATATGAGTTTGTTTATGTACAAATCTAACAATGAAAAATGCGTACATTTATTCAAAAGAAAGGAAAAGACACATGTGTTAAATTGATGGTGTAGGAATCAGCTGCTGTGAGCCCAGTGCAGGACACACTCCCTGAAGACCCAGATATTTAATTTTTTGTAGATTTGAGTATGCAGTTTATCACCCAGAAGGATACTCTGTATTCAAAGTCATTGGATCCTTTTTCCCCAGCTCAAGAAGCAGAGCTCCATGTTTTAGCAAAGCCTGTGAGCTATAAAAAGAGTGTATATTTATATAGATAGTCGAGATATAGAGAGCTTTTGGTTCCATTTGAAGGGCCAGAAGTTTGTTTTTACTTCGGCAGGTAAACCAACCAAGCATGCCAAGTTAATTTGATCGGCTGTTTTCAGCCTTCCAGGTTCTTGCTGAGGTAGCCATATTAACTTTCACACATGGAAGCAGACCAGGTGACTAAGGATGCTGCATTTACAGCCCCGGACACTTGATGGGTCTGTGCAACTCACAGATACCACCCTAGTTCTGGCCCAGTATAGCTGGGATTAATAATTCAACTTTAAGGACCCCAGAACGAGAAGAACAAGTGGTCCACAGGGGGCAACTTCTTATGAAACAGGACTTTGGAAAAGGTGATCATTTATGTCTGCCAGCCACTCTTTTCCCTCCAGCTTGACACATGGACCGTGTCATAAGTCACAAGAAGTTATGGCTACCTTAGTAAATGAGCGTGGGATAGAGCCAGGGTTCACCACAGTTGTTTTTATAACACACCACTTCTTGTTTTACCTGTTACCAAAGGTGTTACCAAAAGCTGAACATCCCTCCCAGAGATTACATAAAAGATATATCCAGATGCCCAAGTTAGGATCTTACGAGTATGCATTTTGTCTGTATGGACATGTTTTTTGGATGTCCAGTGGCAAATGCTACTGCAAAGGCCACAGTAAAAAGTGTTATCAGAAGTAGTTTGTAAGTACAGAGTGCCAGGGAGTACAGAGAGTAACAGAGGAAATCATTTTTTATAGGAGAGTCCTTACTAGAAGTTTTGAGGTTTTATTTTTACACCCCCTACTGTCTACAATGTAGCGGACAAAGTAGAGTAAGAAACTAGAAAACTTTTGCCTGAATGTTTTCTTATATTTTATGAAGCCCCTAAGGGGGATGTTGGACTCTCTCCCTATGGGATTTGGTTTGGGAGTGTGTTACTCACTTGCTTATATTTTGTCTCAGCAGCTGAAGTCCTTCATTCGGATCTCATAGAGAATGTTGCTGATCTTTTAAGGTTTTTGACAAACTCATTTATGTGTTTTCTCCCCAATTCCAGATCCTAAAAGTTTGGAAGGATCTAAAACTAAAGCCAGGTGACTTGTGGATTTTTAAGAGACATTTATATATAAGGAAATGTTTGGAGACTCAATACAGCATCTATTTCATGTACAGTTTTTGCAAAACTTGAAGGAAAAGTCACCTGGATCCACACCAGACACTGCAAAAATGAATAAATTAAAGAAATCTCTGTTTGATTTGTTTCACTCTTGTGATCACAGTCTAGGGTACTTTTTGATTCAGTTACTTTAATTGTAAGGGATATATATATTTGAAAAATAGTTTAGCCATGTTGAAGTCATATTTGTCTTTTGTACATCTTCCATTTTATGTAGAATTGTCTGTGTTTACATATGCTGATAAGTCAGCATGCCAACAATTAAGCTAGAAGGCCATTCTGGTCACAGGAGTGTACAGCCAGTACTCTGTAAATATGTCTTATCAATCATTTGTTTTTCACAATGAAAAGTCATTTGGTAATGAAAAAGTTGCTCAGCCATTATTTTCTCCACAATGGAGTTTTTGCTTCTTTGGCCAGGACTACCTCCACCTAAGCGTGTGGAGGTTCCAGGTTAAAGGTGATAGCAGGTATGGTTAGTGATCAAAATATTGATCAAAAGAGGGGAGACTGTAATGGAAATTTGTAAGTTCTGTATATAATTGTATTGTATTTTGTATGTATTGCACACTGTCCTCACTGTGCAACAGCACTAATAATGTTTACATTCTTTTGAGTCCTGATTAGAATAAGCCTGCCTATGTAACGCCCCTTGTTACCATAAACGTACAATTTTAATATTAATGTGATACCTACGTAATCATGTGCATAAAAACCTTCAATTGCGTCATAATAAAGCAGAACAGTAATTTGGAAAGATGCTGAGCGTATCTTTTGTGTCTGTTCCCTACTGCAGTAGTTATTATTAATTTGGAACCACTAATCAATATGAGGATAGGAGTTGCCTATCATCATTTCAACCGAGTCAAAAACCCCCACAAATGACCCCATTTTGGAAAGTAGACACCCCAAGGAAATTGCTGAGAGGCATGTTGAGCCCATTGAATATTCATTTTTTTTGTCCCAAGTGATTGAATAATGACAAAAAAAAAAAAAAAATTACAAAAAGTTGTCACTAAATGATATATTGCTCACACAGGCCATGGGCCTATGTGGAATTGCACCCCAAAATACATTTAGCTGCTTCTCCTGAGTATGGGGATACCACATGTGTGGGACTTTTTGGGAGCCTAGCCGCATACGGGGCCCCGAAAACCAATCACTGCCTTCAGGATTTCTAAGGGCGTACATTTTTGATTTTACTCCTCACTACCTATCACAGTTTTGAAGGCCATAAAATGCCCAGATGGCACAAACCCCCCCCAAATGACCCCATTTTGGAAAGTAGACACCCCAAGCTATTTGCTGAGAGGCATGTTGAGTCCATGGAATATTTTATATTTTGACACAAGTTGCGGGAAAGTGACAATTTATTTATTTTTTTTTTTTTTTTTGCACAAAGTTGTCACTAAATGATATATTGCTCACACAGGTCATGGGCATATGTGGAATTGCACCCCAAAATACATTCTGCTGCTTCTCTTGAGTACGGGGATACCACATGTGTGGGACTTTTTAGGAGCCTAGCCGCGTACGGGACCCCGAAAACCAATCACCGCCTTCAGGATTTCTAAGGGTGTACATTTTTGATTTCACTCTTCACTGCCTATCACAGTTTCGGAGGCCATGGAATGCCCAGGTGGCACAAACCCCCCCCAAATGACCCCATTTTGGAAAGTAGACACCCCAAGCTATTTGCTGAGAGGCATGGTGAGTATTTTGCAGCTCTCATTTGTTTTTGAAAATAAAGAAAAACAAAAAAAAAATTTTTTTTTTTCTTTTTTTAATTTTCAAAACTTTGTGACAAAAAGTGAGGTCTGCAAAATACTCACTATACCTCTCAGCAAATAGCTTGGGGTGTCTACTTTCCAAAATGGGGTCATTTGGGGGGGGGTTTGTGCCACCTGGGCATTCCATGGCCTCCGAGACTGTGATAGGCAGTGAAGAGTGAAATCAAAAATTTACGCCCTTAGAAAGCCTGAAGGCGGTGCTTGGTTTTCGGGGTCCCATACGTGGCTAGGCTCCCAAAAAGTCTCACACATGTGGTATCCCCGTACTCAGGAGAAGCAACAGAATGTATTTTGGGGTGTAATTTCACATATTCCCATGGCATGTTTGAGCAATATATCATTTAGTGACAACTTTGTGCAAAAAAAAAAAAAAAAAAATAATAATTTGTCTCTTTCCCGCAACTTGTGTCACAATATAAAATATTCCATGGACTCGACATGCCTCTCAGCAAATAGCTTGGGGTGTCTACTTTCCAAAATGGGGTCATTTGGGGGGGTTTGAACTGTCCTGGCATTTTATGCACAACATTTAGAAGCTTATGTCACACATCACCCACTCTTCTAACCACTTGAAGACAAAGCCCTTTCTGACACTTTTTGATTACATGAAAAAATTATTTTTTTTTGCAAGAAAATTACTTTGAACCCCCACACATTATATATTTTTTTAAAGCAAATGCCCTACAGATTAAAATGGTGGGTGTTTAATTTTTTTTTTTCACACAGTATTTGCGCAGCGATTTTTCAAACGCATTTTTTGGGGAAAAAACACACTTTTTTACATTTTAATGCACTAAAACACACTATATTGCCCAAATGTTTGATGAAATAAAAAAGATGATCTTAGGCCGAGTACATGGATACCAAACATGACATGCTTTACAATTGCGCACAAACGTGCAGTGACAACAAAATAAATACATTTTTAAAAGCCTTTAAAAGCCTTTACAGGTTACCACTTTAGATTTACAGAGGAGGTCTACTGCTAAAATTACTGCCCTCGATCTGACCGTCGCGGTGACATGCATGGTGCAATTGCTGTTTACATTTGACGCCAGACCGACGCTTGCGTTCGCCTTAGCGCGAGAGCAGGGGGGACAGGGGTGCTTTTTTTTTTTTTTTTTTTTCTTTATTATTTTTTTGCTTTTTTATCTTATTTTAAAACTGTTCCTTTCATTTTTTTTTTTTTCATTTTTATTGTTATCTCAGGGAATGTAAATATCCCCTATGATAGCAATAGGTAGTGACAGGTACTCTTTTTTGAAAAAATTGGGGTCTATTAGACCCTAGATTTCTCCTCTGCCCTCAAAGCATCTGACCACACCAAGATCGGTATGATAAAATGCTTTCCCAATTTCCCAATGGCGCTATTTACATCCGGCGAAATCTAAGTCATAAAATGCTCGTAGCTTCCGGTTTCTTAGGCCATAGAGATGTTTGGAGCCACTCTGGTCTCTGATCAGCTCTATGGTCAGCTGGCTGAATCACCGGCTGCATTCTCAGGTTCCCTGTTGAGACAGGAGAGCCAGAGAAAAACACGGAAGACGGTGGGGGGGGGCATTCTCTCCCACTGCTTGTAAAAGCAGTCTAGAGGCTAATTAGCCGCTAGGATTGCTTCTACATGAAAGCCGACCGCTGGCTGAAAAGAATGATACCAAGATGATACCTAAACCTGCAAGCATCATTCTGGTATAACCACTCAAAGTCGTGAATGCTGTACCTGAAGACAAAAATATGGTTAACAATAAAGCACAGTAAACGGTAAAGTATAAAAAATTGCAGACCTGAAAAGCAAACATGATAAAACATAATAACAATAAAACATTGCAGAATAGAATACAGTAAAAAAGAGCAGAACAATAGAGAGAATAGAGAGAGAGAGAATAGAGAGAGAACAATAAAACGACAACTATTATTTTTTATTTTATATTTTTGTTTGTGTTTTTTTTTTTTACACTTTTTTTCTAACTGTAACTTTTATAACTGTAACCAGTTCCAGGTTCGGGTCTCTCAAAATGCGATGGCATCTTGGGAGACCCTGTGAAAGTGTGTCCTAGTCTGTGCAATGCTGTACCCTACGCTAATACTCAGCTAGTGAATGGTAGCGTTCAAAACATTCACCAATGCAAAGACCAGGATTGTCAGGACAGGAGGGACAATAATAGCGGGTGTCACGCCTATATCCGCGCTTGCTGCAGACATAACATCTTTTTTGGGGGGGTTCGTTGGGTAGGGGTACTCGGGAGGACATAAAAATGCCTCTCATGCAGCCGACTGCATTTGGTTGGGGATGTGAATGGGGGAAGTACGGGCGCTGCAGAAGTGGTGGGTTCCCAATTAGGATTGGCGAATGCAGCAGGAAGGGCACTATGGGCATGACGGGCTTGTGTTTGTCTTCTTGGTGGCAGCGGGACACTATTTGTGCTTGCCACCTCACCAGCTTGAACTGCACTTATGGGACTCGCCACGTCACCAAGTGTTACTGCAGTGCTGGTTTGACTACGACCGGGGTGTACTAGGCCGCTGGCGCTTGCCAGTTCACCAAAACGCTACCAAAAAACTGTTAACGATCGCAGGGATCAGGCCTGACTCTGCGAACGCTGCAGTTATGCATTTAGTGTTTTGTAAGTGACAGTGATCGATCGATACTGCACTTGGGTGGGCTGGGCTGGGCCGGGCGGAGGGGCAAAACGCAGGTGCTAGCAGGTATCTGGGCTGATCCCGCTAACACTGCGTTTTTGGGAACCCTAAACTGCTGGGGACGCCAGTATAGATCTGATCGGATCAGATATTGATCAGTTCAGATACTATACCACTAAGGGAGGTGTACAGTGCGTGCGTGGGTGTTAGCGCTACTGGCACTAACCTGACGCTGCCTGGGGCTGGTACTTGCCAGTTCACCAAAACGCTACAAAAAAAACTGTTAGCGATCGCAGGGATCAGGCCTGACTCTGCGAACGCTGCAGTTATGCGTTTAGTGTTTTGTAAGTGACAGTGATCGATCGATACTGCACTTGGGTGGGCTGGGCTGGGCCGGGCGGAGGGGTAAAACGCAGTTGCTAGCAGGTATCTGGGTTGATCCCGCTAACACTGCGTTTTTGGGAACCCTAAACTGCTGGGGATGCTAGTATAGATCTGATCGGATCAGATATTGATCTGTTCAGATACTATACCACTAAGGGAGGTGTACGGTGCGTGGGTGTTAGCGGTACTGGCACTAACCTGACGCTGCCTGGGGCTGGTGCTTGCCATTTCACCAAAATGCTACCAAAAAAACTGTTAGCGATCGCAGGGATCAGGCCTGACTCTGTGAACGCTGCAGTTATGCGTTTAGTGTTTTGTAAGTGTCAGTGATCGATCGATACTGCACTTGGGTGGGCTGGGCCGAGCTGGGCGGAGGGGCAAAACGCAGGTGCTAGCAGGTATCTGGGCTGATCCCGCTAACACTGTGTTTTTGGGAACCCTAAACTGCTGGGGACGCTAGTATAGATCTGATCGGATCAGATATTGATCTGTACAGATACTATACCACTAAGGGAGGCGTATGCTGCGTGCGTGGGTGTTAGCGGTACTGGCGCTAATCTGACGCTGCCTGGGGCGACGCATATCACCGCCGGGCGATCAGGGGGCTAAATCTTTATTCGGTAATAAACGGCGGGTGCCCTGACACTATAAAAAATAAACAAACTAACCAGCGTCACCCGTAACGGTTATACAGTGATCAGTGGTGAAAGGGTTAACTAGGGGGCAATCAAGGGGTTAAAACATTTATTAGATAGTATATGGGGGTCCCTGTCGCTATAAAACTCTGACGGCGAACCTAAATATTTACGTCCCTAACTAGCATCACCAGCGACACTAATACAGCGATCAGAAAAATGATCGCTTAGCGACACTGGTGACAGGGGGTGATCAAGGGGTTAAAACTTTATTAGGGGGGGTTAGGGGGGTACCCTAGACCTACAGGGGGCCTAACACTCACTGCCCTGACACTGTAACTGTCACAAACTGACACCAATACAGTAATCAGAAAAAAAAAAAAAAACCTGCTTGGTGTCAGTTTGTGACGGGGGGGGGGGTGATTGGGGGGGATCGGGGTGCGATCGGGGGGGGGATCGGGGTGTTTAGTGTGCCTGGCATGTTCTACTGTGTGTAGTGTGTTGGTGCACTTACATTGCAGTCTTCTCTCCTCGGCCCGGAACGGAAAATACCGAGCCGAGGAGAGATGACATCATTTCCTCTGCCTCTGTGTACAATACAGAGGCAGGGAAATGATCCCATTGGCTGAGAGCGATCGCGAGGGGGGCCACGAATGGATGGCCTCCCCCTCACCTCCGATCACCGGGGGAGATTTGCCGACCGCCGCAGGCACCGGGGGGGGGGTCCGATCGGACCCCCCACCCGCGGGCAGGCAAGGACGTACATATACGTCCTTTTGCCTGCCCGTGCCGCTCTGTCGACGTATATAGTCGTGCGGCGGTCGGCAAGTGGTTAAAAAAAGGAAAGGCGTGGGGCCACCAGGCCCTATACACTCTGAACAGCAGTATACAGGCGGTGCAAACAAGACAGGGACTGTAGGTTTGTTGTTAAGTAGAATCTGTTTGTAATTTTGAACTGGTAAATTTTTAACGTGTTTAGCTCCAGCCAAAAAATCTATTTTAAGCTTTCTGGAAAACATAGGGAAGGGTTATCACCCCTGTGACATTTGTTTTGCTGTCTGTGCTCCTCTTCAGAAGATTTCACCTCACTTTTTGTCCCAATGATAAAGCATCAGTGGAAAGGAGAAACGTTTTTCCCATATTAACTCTTACAGGAGAGAATTTCCCTTCCTAGGGGTAGATTTCATCTCACTTCCTGTTGTCTCCTTCCGTTTGCAAGTAGGAGTCGTTTGTAAGTTGGATGTTTGATAGTAGGGGCCTGCCCTATATACTCAGCAGAAATTTGGGCCTTAGGTGTTGTTGTGGCCACAACACTGTAAGCCCTCACAGGGCCCTGCTGTGAAATATTAGAAAAATTGGGCCTTTGGTGGTGATGGTGCTAGTGCCACAACACTGTAAGTCCTCACTCGCTCTTGGTGGGCGCAGAAACGGGCCCTGCTGTGAAATATTAGATCAAGAATTGTAATTACATGCCCCTGTTGAACAGGGGCTGAAAAATTGGGCCTTAGGCACTGGTGCTGGTGCCACAACACTGCAACCCCTCACAGATACTCTAGTTGGAAAGCAGAAACGAGCCCTGCTGCAAAGTATTGCATCAAAAATTGTAATTACACGCCCCTGTTAAACAGGGGCTGAAAAATTGGGCCTTAGGCACTAGTGGTGGCGTCCAGAACCAAAAATGTTCTTACAAGCTATCAGTGTGATCATTGAGGAGGAAGAGGATAATTACTCAGGATAGTCACTCAGCATCAGCATAGGCAGTCTTTGAAGGGATCTGAGATTTAAAAAAAAAATTATTCGGTTACATCAGCATCAGGTGCTTGGTAGCTGGTGGTGATCCAAGACTGATTCATTTTTATGAAGGTCAGTTGATCGACCGAGTCGGTGGACAGATACACACTGATCGGTTACAAAGCCTGCAGCAGCACTAAATGTGCGTTCCGAAAGAACGCTGGATGCAGGACAGGCCAGTAGCTCAATTGCATACTGTGCAAGCTCTGGCCAGTGATCCATCCTCAAGACCCAGTAACCCAGAGGAATTTCGGTGGGAAAGGTGTCCAAGTCAGATCTTGCCCCTAGGTATTCCTGCACCAAGAGACGCTGGCGATGGTTGCTGGAACCGATCATACCATGGGGCTGCGGACCAAAAAATTGTCTGAACGCATCGGTCAGACGTCCACCTTCTCCACCGCTCCTTCTTTGACTGACCGAAGCCTCAGCAACACGTTGTCCAGAAACAGGAGTTTGTAACCTCCCAGTCTCTGGGAACGCGTTGCACAGACCTTTCTGCAAGGCCTCCCGAAGATGTTTCATCCTCTGTTCCCTCTGCGATGGCAAGATAAGGTCCGCAACCTTACCCTTGTAACGTGGATCAAGGAGGGTTGCCAGCCAGTATTGGTCCTTCTCCTTGATACCACGAATACGAGGATCCTTACGCAGGCTTTGCAGGATCAGGGAGGCTATGCAGCGCAGGTTTGCTGAGGCATTCGTTCCGAATCCCCCCGGGTCACTAAGGATGACATGGTCCGCAGCCACCTCCTCCCAGCCACGTACAAGTCCATGTGTTTCTTGGGACTGATCCCTTAAAGACTGCTGCTGATGCTGAGTGCCAGGCTCCACCTCCATACTGACACAATCCTCCTCCTCCTCATCCTCTTCCTGTGTGATTGGCGGGCACGCAGGAACACTGTCTGGATAAAGGGGGCCTTGAGAGCTAAGGAAGTCCTCCTCTTCCTGCCTCTGTTCTGCCTCAAGTGCCCTGTCCATTATACCATGCAGCGTGTGCTCCAACAGGTGGACAAGGGGGACAGTGTCACTGATGCATGCACTGTCCCTGCTCACCATCCTCGTGGCCTCCTCAAATGGTGACAGGACAGTGCATGCATCCCTGATCATGGCCCACTGGCGTGGGGAAAAAAAAAACAAGCTCCCCTGACACTGTCCTGGTGCCATAGTCGCACAAGTACTCATTGACCCTCTGCTGCATGTGCAGCCGCTGCAGCATGGCCAACATTGAGTTCCACCTGGTGGGCATGTCACAGATTAGGCGGTTCTTGGGCAGGTTAAACTCCTTTTGGAGGTCTACCAGCCAAGCACTGGCATTATATGATCATCGGAAATGCACACAGACTTTCCTGGCCTGCCTCAGGACATCCTGTAAGCCCGGGTACCTACCCAAGAACCGATGCACCACCAAGTTAAGGACATGAGCCAAACAGGGCACATGGGTCATTTATCCCTGTCGGAGGGCGGAGAGGAGGTTGGTGCCATTGTCGCAAACCACCATTCCTGCCTTAAGTTGGCATGGCGTCAACCACCTCTGAACCTGCCCCTGCAGAGCTGACAGAACCTCTGCCCCGGTGTGGCTCCTGTTCCCCAAGCACACCAGCTCAAGCGCCGCATGGCATCTTTTGGCCTGCATACTTGCGTAGCCCTTTGAATGGCTACAGAGCACCGCTGGTTCTAAGGACAAAGCACAGGAAGAGGCCATGGAGGAAGAAGAAGAGGGGGTGGAGGAGAGAGGTGTGTCACAATCATTAGTAGTGGCATTTTTAGGCGTGGTGGCGGAACAACCTCCAACACTACTGCACCTTGTCCTGCATCCTTCCCAGCTGCCAGCAGAGTCACCCAATGCGCGGTGAAACTTAGGTAATGTCCCTGTCCATGCCTGCTGGACCATGAGTCAGCGGTAATATGCACCTTACCGCTGACCGCCCTGTCCAGCATGGCCAAGACATTGCCTTCCACATGCCGGTAGAGAGCCGGAATCGCCTTCCGTGAGAAAAAGTGGCATTTGGGTACCTGCCACTGAGGAACCACACATTCCACAAACTCACGGAAGGGGGTGTCTACCAAGTTTACCAACTGAAAAGGCAGCAGTTGGAGTGCTAGCAATTTTGCCAAGCTAGCATTCAACCGCTGGGCATGTGGATGGCTGGGAGCGAACTTCTTTCGGCGGTGCAGCAGCTGGGGCAGGGAAATTTGCCTGGTACAATCTGACATCGGTGTACCAAAAGCAGATTGCCCACAAGTACTTGGCTGTGACACACCTAATTCTACACCTTCATTCCTCTCAGTGCAGGTCTCAGAGAGGACTGAAGGTATAGTGGGGTTGGAGATCTCAGCTGATGAGGAGCAAGGAGAGGTCCTCTTTGTTCTTTGGTGTGGGTCTTTTAGATATGCTTGCCAATGATGCATGGCAGGCCAACATATGTCTGGTCAAGCATGTGGTGCCCAAGCGAGAGATGTTTTGGCCACGCGAGATACGCTTGAGACATATGTTGCAAATAGCAGCGGTGCGATCTGATGCACTCGTCTCAAAAAAGGCCCACACCAAAGAACTTTTGGAATAACGCACAGAGACAGCAGCACCCTGCACATGCGGAGCTTTGGGGTGTGATGCAGTCAGTGTGCTGCCCTTAGGCTGGCCCCTGGAGGGCATCCTGCCTCGTTGGTGATGTGCCTCCTCCTCCTCTCTCCTATCAGACACCCACGTTGAGTCAGTGACCTCATCATCCCCTCCCTCCTCATCACCGGGGCAATCCTGGCAGTATGCTGCAGCAGGGGGAGCATGACTGCCAGATTGCTGTCCTTCTTGGGCACCCCCTCTGTCCGTGCTCACGTTACTGCCTTCATTTAGCTCAGTATCATCATCAGAGCCTTCTAAACGCTGGGCATCCTCCTGGAGCATGTACCCAACACTGTGGTCACACAGTTTGAGGGACTCCTCAGGAGAACATGGTGGGGCTAGGGAAGGAGTCACTGATGCCATTGAGCCGAGGGAAAAGGCCACGTTGGCAGCTGCTTTGCCAGACAAAGTACCCTGAGCATGGGTGAGAGAGGATGAGGAGGATGAGGACGGCTTGGTCATCCACTCAACCAAGTCTTCCGCATGTTGCGGCTCAACACAGCCAGCTGCCGAAAAAAAGGCCAAGCGTGTCCCACGGCCACGTGCTGATGAGGATGCACCGTCTCCACAACCAGCACTGTTGCCTCTAGACACAGAGCCTGCTTGCCCTCTTTTATTGGCTTGTGACTGTCTGCCTCTCCTTGTTGGCCTTCCAGACATACTAATGGGCTGTAGCTGCACTAAGCTGGAATATATATATATATACACACACTGATACTGCAGCTAGCAAAATCAACTGCCTGCCTGTAGTATGAGAACACCACCAACCTTCGACAGGTAGCTTTAGGTGAACACTGTGTAGAGCTCGCAAAAAACTAACTTGTAGCTTATGTAGCTGCCTGCGGTAGTGCTAGGATCAGGAAAACACCACCAACCTTCTACAGGTAGCTTTAGGTGAACACTGCAGAGCTCGCAAAAAACTAACTTGTAGCTTATTTAGCTGCCTGCGGTAGTGATAGGATCAGGAAAACACCACCAACCTTCGACAGGTAGCTTTAGGTGAACACTGTGCAAAGCTCGCAAAAAACTAACTTGTAGCTTATTTAGCTGCCTGCGGTAGTGATAGGATCAGGAAAACACCACCAACTTTCTACAGGTAGCTTTAGCTGAACACTGTGCAGAGCTCGCACTACACTAACTTGTAGTTTTAGCTGAACACTGTGAGGAGGATGCACTACACTAACTTGTAGCTTTAGCTGAACACTGTGCAGAGGTCGCACTACACTAACTTGTAGCTTTAGCTGAACACTGTGCAGAGGTCACACTACACTAACTTGTAGTTTTAGCTGAACACTGTGAGGAGGACGCACTACACTAACTTGTAGCTTTAGCTGAACACTGTGCAGAGGTCACACTACACTAACTTGTAGTTTTAGCTGAACACTGTGCAGAGGTCGCACTACACTAACTTGTAGTTTTAGCTGAACACTGTGAGGAGGACGCACTACACCAACTTGTAGCTTTAGCTGAACACTGTGAGGACTCACTACCCTAACTTGTAGCTTTAGCTGAACACTGTGCAGAGGTCACACTAAACTAACTTGTAGCTTTAGCTGAACACTGTGAGGAGGACGCACTACACTAACTCTAAATAGTCTAGCTGCCTGACTGTGGTACTAATAGGATCAAAAGAACACTTGCAATTTTCTTCAGGTAGCTGTAAATACTGTAACAAGACAAGCCTGCCTGTCAGTAGGAAGATAACAGGAACGGATCTAGCTAAACTGAATACAGTGTATATATATATATATATATATATATATATATATATATACACACAACACCTGGGATGCATATATATACACAATACACTGTAAGTGCAGCTAACTCACTGACTGTCCTGCCTAATCTAACTAATTCAAATGAAATGACACTGTCTCTCTATCTAAGCACGCTGGAACACACTACACAGGGCCGCCGTGCAGGCGGCCTTATATAGTGTGGGGCGTGTTCTAAACCCCCTGAGCCACCCTGGCTTTGGCCAATTACAGCTCTCTCTACTGACGGCGCTGTGATTGGCCAAGCATGCTTGGCCAATCATCAGCCAGCAATGCACTGCGATGCCGCAGTGAATTATGGGCCGTGAGGCGCCACACGAATTTGGCGCGAACGGCCCATAACGTTCGCAATTTGGCGAACAATCGAACAGCCAATGTTCGAGTTGAACATGGGTTCGACTCGAACGCGAAGCTCATCCCTATCTACTAGTCTAAACCCTAGTACACACGGGACGAATGTCGGGTGGCATAGACCAGTTCAATAGAAACTGACCAACATTTGGCCCGTGTGTACTGCACACTGTCCGACAGAAGCCGGCCTTCTGTCGATGGGGCATGACCGAAAAAGGTCTGTCGAGTAGCTTCATATCAGTGCTCTCAGCCAATGGCTGAGAGTGCTGACCAGAGTGTTCTGGCGTTGGTGCGCCCCCCTGTCAGAACACAATAGCACAGCAGGGGACTATCGATTGGATAGTTAGTACAGCGGCTCCTCCTGAGCTGTCAGTTTTCTTTTCGTTCCGCCCTGCTGGGTTGAATGAAAAAAAAACTACTAGTGTGTACTAGGCTTAAGACTAGCCTCTTGCCAGATTGACAATGCTCCTGTTCAAAGGTATCTGCATTACTACTTCAAATACTGGCTATAGGGGATTGATGCAAGTAAAGGTTTGGGATGGAAACTTGATGCATGTAATAAAGAGTTCCCCGCTGTGGGTTTACGGTATAGTTCACTAGAAAGACCCGCATCTCTCTGTTATTTAATAAATACATCCAAGAATGTAATTTCAGTTGTACTATGTGACATAGTGAAACTCAAATTAAACAAATTTTTGTTGATGCAGGCCATAAACCATCCAGTCAGGTCATCTGGTCCACCTCAAATGAGAAACACGTCATCTATGTAGCGGTGCCATGCGAGTACATGGCCCATATACACAGATAGTAAGTCGTTAGTAAGCAATGAATGTTTCCACTCCCCCAGGTGCAAGTTAGCGTACGATGAGGCACAACATGCCCCCATCGCCCCTCCCTGCACCTGGAGGTAGTGGGAACCATCAAAGCAGAAGGCGTTGTGGTAGAATATAAATTCAAGAGATGTTAGGATAAAGTCAGTATAGTTCTCATGAGGAATAGTAATACAGGGATTCAATGTCTATGGCGACCAATTTGGTACCTTCCTCAATGTGCATATCTTGAATGATTTGCAAAAAGTGGATGGTATCACGTACATAGGATGACATACATGTTACAAAGGGTTTAAGATGACTGTCCACTACACGACTGAGGTTTTCAGTTAGGTTACCACATCCAGATATGATGGGTCTACCTGGGGGATTTGTAGAGTGTTTGTGCAGCTTGGGCAGGGCATAAAAGGTGGCTTCCCTCAGGAAGACCACTCTTATAAACCCTAAAATTTGTTTGGATATGACAATATGATAAAATGTTGCATCCACCATAAAATAAAATTCTTGCGTGAATTTGTCTAGTAACGACCTATGTATGGGTCGATACCATTCAGAGTTACTGAATGGCATACCAGCTTGCAGAAACCCTAAGAGAAGAAGTATACTAATTGCTATTTTGAGTTCCTGTGGCAAGAGTTTTGAGAGATGAGGGAAATGTCTTGAACTCTGTCTCTTACTGGAACAAGAAGCACCGATAACAACCCAGCATAGTTTGGTCCTTTGACATAAGGATCATAATGAAGAACACCTATGTGCTATTCTCATACCTTGTGGACTCTTGGGATGTCTCTTGAATTTATCATTATTTTCCAATGGTGGTATGTAGACTTGCTGTCAGGGTGCTGACAGCAGGAGAAGGTCTTTAGGACCCAGCATCTGTCAAGGCACCAACAATAGGAGAAGGGCTCTAGGACCCAGCATCCCCAGCAGCACATCACATGGGCCTTTATAAGGAAGTGTATCAGTGCTTGAAGTTGCTGACTGATCTCAGCTTGTTACCTGTGTTCCTTGCTCCTGTGTTTCTAGTTTCTGACCCGGCTTATTCCTGCCTGTCTGCCTGTCTCCAGTTCCTGACCCCGGCTCGTCTCACGGATACCCTCTGTCTGCTTCTTGTGTTTAACCTGACTACATCTGCTCTGCTTTAAACCTGGTTCTAAACTTGGCTTGTGTTGACCACTCTATTATCTCAGTGACTTTACAGACCTGTCTCACCTCACAGGCGCCACCTGCCTGCAGACTCTGTTCATCTCATCAGCAGCATTCCTGGGCTTTCTGCAAGCAACTTCACAGGCGACCTGTGCTACTTTGTGCCTGACTCCTCCTGTCTCACCTTCAGGGGAGTCCGGAACTTAGCTGCAAGGGAAGCCCTCTCTCCATTGGCCTCCAGCATCTGGTAGGTGATACTTGCCTTGAAACTTTAAAGTTATACATGTAACACAAATCATCTGGTGTAGAGAGTTCCTCGAAGTCATTAGGTATTTGATTACACTTGAAACATATAGGAAGATGAATTCCTTCTGTTCCTTTTATATCTGAAATAACAAATTCTTCAGCAGGAGCAATTCTTCCCGTGGTTTCTACTGAGCCAGCACATGTGTATAGGGTGAAGGACAGTAATTCTCCCCTAACATTATACATGTCAAAGAACTATAAAGTACATCCTGACAGCTTTCCCTGGTTGCCCCTGATGAAACACTTCCATCAAACATATTTTAACATGGATTTTCTCTGCAAGTCCTTTGTAATGTAGCTCACTATATTTAAATATGATTGTTTGAAGTGACTATTAATGGCTCTCCAGACCAAGATCTA
Organism: Aquarana catesbeiana; assembly: GCF_042186555.1. Classification (NCBI taxonomy): domain Eukaryota; kingdom Metazoa; phylum Chordata; class Amphibia; order Anura; family Ranidae; genus Aquarana; species Aquarana catesbeiana. The sequence continues at coordinate 791,620,001 of NC_133324.1, forward strand.
TAGAGGACATTCAGTGGATGTAGAGTCATGTTTAAAGGGGCCTTGATATAAGGTTGATATGTGCCTGTCGTATTCTGATATCTTAACTGTACCCTTGAAGTCTTTGGAGAAGTACTCTGCAGATGCACGTCTGAAGCAAACGTCATGGTTCCTTAAAAACTCCTTATGGCGTTCAAAGGGCTTTCCTTTGAAATCACAACACTTTTCTGAAAGGATGGGGTTTGCTCTGAATGAGTCAGTAAGAGTTTGGAACTTTTTTTTTTGCTTTTCTTTGTTGTCGCTGATGGTAGTGAGTCTAAGGCTGCATTCACACCTGAGTGTAGTGATTTACTGGTAGTTTTATTTGAGAATTTTTGAGCATTTTTAGAAGTGTATTACAGGCATTTTAGAAGCGTATTACAAGTGTTTTACAGCTTCAGACATTTTTGTTTAGCCAATAGAAAGCACTAGGGGGAAGAGGTGGTGGAGATTAGGGATGGAGAGCTGCTGTTTATAGCAGCAACCTATAATCATATTAACATTTAAAAAAAAGTCATACGGTATATATACAGTATCTCACAAAAGTGAGTACACCCCTCACATTTTTGTAAATATTTTATTATATCTTTTCATGTGACAACACTGAAGAAATGACACTTTGCTACAATGTAAAGTAGTGAGTGTCCAGCTTGTATAACAGTGTAATTTTTCTGTCCCCTCAAAATAACTCAACATACAGCCATTAATTTCTAAACCACTGGCAACAAAAGTGACTACACCCCTAAGTGAAAATGTTCAAATTGGGCCCAATTAGCCATTTTCCCTCCCCGGTGTCATGTGACTCGTTAGTGTTACAAGGTCTCAGGTGTGAATGGGGAGCAGGTGTGTTACATTTGGTGTTATTACTCTCGCTCTCTCATAATGGTCACTGGAAGTTCAACATGGCACCTCATGGCAAAGAACTCTCTGAGGATCTGAAAAAAAGGAATTGTTGCTCTACATAAAGGTGGCCTAGGCTATAAGAAGCTTGCCAAGACCCTGAAACTGAGCTGCAGCACGGTGGCCAAGATCATACAGCAGTTTACTGGAACGGGTTCCACACAGAACAGGCCTCGCCATGGTCAACCAAAGAAGTTGAGTGTACGTGCTCAGCGTCACATCCAGAGGTTGTCTTTGGAAAAAAGACGTATGAGTGCTGCCAGCATTGCTGCAGAGGTTGAAGTAGTGGGGGGGGGTGTCTGTCAGTGCTCAGACCATACACTGCATCAAATTGGTCTACATGGCTGCCGTCCCAGAAGGAAGCCTCTTCTCAAGATGGTGCACAAGAAAACCCGCAAACAGTTTGCTGAAGACAAGCAGACTAAGGACATGGATTGCTGGAACCATGTCCTGTGGTCTGCGATTTGGTTCAGATGGTGTCAAGCGTGTGTGGCGGCAACCAGGTGAGGAGTACAATAACAAGTGTGTCTTGCCTACAGACAAGCATGGTGGTGGTGGTGTCATGGTTTGGGGCTGCATGAGTGCTGCTGGTACTGGAGAGCTACAGTTCATTGAGGAAACCATGAATGCCAACATGTACTGTGACATACTGAAGAAGAGTATGATCCCCACCCTGTGGAGCCTGGGCCGCAGGGCAGTATACCAACATGATAACAACCCCAAACACACCTCCAAGATGACCACTGCTTTGCTAAAGAAGCTGAGGGTAAAGGTGATGGATGGACTGGCCAAGCATGTCTCCAGACCTAAACCCTATTGAGCATCTGTGGGGTATCCTCAAAACGGAAGGTGGAGAACCACAAGTTCTCTAACATCCACCAGCTCCGTGATGTCGTCATGGAGGAGTGGAAGAGGACTCCAGTGGAAAATTGTGAAGGTCTGGTGAACTCCATTCCCATGAGGGTTAAGGCAGTGCTGGAAAATAATGGTGGCCACACAAAATATTGACACTTTGGGCCCAATTTGGACATTTTCACTTAGGCGTGTACTCACTTTTGTTGCCAGCGGTTTAGACATTAATGGCTGTGTTGAGTTATTCTGAGGGGACAGCAAATTTACACTGTTAATCAAACTGTACACTCAATACTTTACATTTTAGCAAAGTGTCATTTCTTCAGTGTTGTCACATGAAAATATATAATAAAATATTTACAAAAATGTGAGGGGTGTACTCACTTTTGTGAGATACTGTATGTTGTCACCATCTCAAGGCTATATTGCTCAAACGATGCATAAGTTTACAGAAACACTGAATGTATATTGCTATTGTCACATACCTGGTCTGAGGCCGATTTGACGATAGGGCTTCCCTGCGGCTAAGTGCCAAGCACCCCTTAAGGTGGGAACAGAAGGTGGGAACAGGGAGTACTAGACTCAACGAAGCATGGGTGTCATTTAGGTAGATCCTCTGGAAGCAGTTTGCAGCACAGAGGAACTGGATAGCTGTCAGCTGGTCTGTCAGGGCAGATGACAGGACCTCCTTAGCCTCAGGTGTGTAGCTCAACCAGGGCAGCGACTACAGGCAAGGTGGCACCTGAGGAAAAAACAGGAGCAGGCTGGCAGGAAAGGACTGAAGAGGAGCTAGGGAGTATGCAGAAGGGTAGATAGGAGCGAGCCAGGGTCATACACGTTAGAGCAAGAAAAGCAGGGTCCTTAGAGCAAGCCAGGGTCAAAACCAGGGATGAGGCAGCAGAGAAGCCCAGAGGCTAGCCGAGTCTGTAACAGGTGATCAAAGAATTCAAGAAACACAGGAGCAAGGAGTACTGGTAGCTGAAGATCATCCATCAAAGTCTGAGTGCAGCCACTGACCTTATATAGGGTGTTTGACGCCAGTTCTGGCAGCAGGTGTGTACGAACGTGTGCCAGTGCGACCGTTCGTGCACATGCACGCATTTCTACTCAAACGAGCATGGGCGTGTAACGTATTGGCAACTATGCTAGGTCTTTTCTTCAGCACTTGCACATCTTTATTCTTCTGACTCCTTTTTAGCACCTGCTCATTCTTTTTCTGAATAGCACCCTGACAATTATGTTGTATGTATTCCATGTTATTTACTGTGCATTCTTTTTAGGCTAGACCACTTTGCTATCTGTGTGATCACGATTATGAGGACCTGAGGAAGCCAATAGGTGAAACGTGTTGGCCTTTTATAACGCCTCTGCAATGTTCAATGGTTTTGATTAGTATAACCTCTTTGATGTACTTCTAATATGATGGTGGCTTAGTAATAGGTCTATTGCACAGGACATGGGAGCTTATGGTTTTTATCTGTCTTTTGTTATATATTTTGTAATTCAAATATTTTTTTATAAATTCTATATGGTCGTACCTCGCTGGTATCGGTAAAGTCAAAATTCTTTCAGGTTCTCTTTTTTTTTTTTTTATAATTGACATTTTTTATTAAGTTTTGTTCATTTCAATACAAAAATATAAGACACAAATACAGAAAGAGATAATAAAATAAAATGAAAAAAGTGGGGAAATGGAAAATAATGAGGAATCAACAGACTTCTGTGGATAGCACGGATGCGTCCTGCAAATATAAAACTTAAAGCATAGCTGATCAATAAAAGAGGCTGAAATACAGCTCGGCAAAAGGGAGAACATAATACAGTAATAATACCTATAGGTCTATAGGCGGACCGCGATCATCAGTCAAACATACTATCAGGATAATAATTATCCTATAATTGTCTGGTCTGCATTTCCAGAGATAGAAGAGAAAAATAAAGGGGGGGAGAGAGAAAATAGGAAAAAGTGTAGAGAAAAATAAATCCAACAAGCTAGACTCGTCACTCCAGGATCCCGCACAGGCTCGGTACACATGGCAAGGGGTTCCTCAAGTAATCAAAGGGGGCTCCACCCGGAAATACCAGCCCTCCCATATTGCCGCATGTCGAGCCATCCGATCTTCTAAGCGGGCCGACATAGACTCCATGTGCTCCAGAACTTTCATTCTGGTATAGAGGTCTGAAAGTGTTAGGGGAGTTGTCGATTTTTCCAGTGTAGGGCCACTAAGCACCTTGCCACCGTGAGTATATGTGTGGCCAGTTTTTTGCTAGTCCAGGGAGTTTAGGAGGGAGCACCCAAACAGCTTAGGGGAGAGGGGGATATCTACCTCAAAAAACCGATGGAGAAGCCCCTGTACCGAGCGCCAGTGGGGCTGAAAAGCTGGGCAGTTCCAATAAATATGGAGTAACGTGCCCCGTTCTTGAAGACATCTCCAGCAGCGGTCTGAAGCCGATGGGTATATGGCATGTAAACGAGATGGTGTTAGGTACCAGCAAAAGAGTACCTTATAAGTGTTTTCTTTATAAAGCGTACATATAGAGCTCTTAGCCGCACAAGACCATATAGTTCTCCATTGTTCAGGAGACAGTTCTTCCCCAAGATTTTCCTCCCATTTACGCATATAGCTATGTTTCCCCAATAAAGGTCTGTTAGAAGAATTTTGAATTTTATATATGTCCGAGGTCAGTCCTCTGTGTGAGGGTCCAGATAAGACTACTCTTTCAAATGGGGAAGGTATTGACTGAAGGGTCGGGGCAATACTAAGAGCGCATTGCCATATTTGAAGGTACCCAAAGAAAGCAGTAACAAGACACTGGCCACCGCCCACACCCATAACTGGCCTTCACAGTAAGGAGCACATGGAGGGCATATACATGTAAGACAAAGACAATTCCATAGCTCAACTTACCAACCAGTCTGCTGACCAACCAAATTAGCCTGTCTAACCGTCTGTTAAAAGCAGGGGTTTAGTTAGCACACATTTGCAAACGCATGTGAAAGCTGCAAGGCCTCGTCAAGGCACCCTGTATTACTTGCAGTCCTAACACTAAATTTATAAGTGTCTCCACAGTGGAAGCACATGCATTGAATGGATAGGTGTGAGACAGGTGAGCCTGGAGGCCGCCCTAGCCCCCTTAAAGGGACAGGACACACACTGGACACCCAGCAATGGCAGCAAAGGCGTCCAGTGTGTCCCCGACCCAAATATACAAACAGTAACAAGACACTGGCCACCGCCCACACCCATAACTGGCCTTCACAGTAAGGAGCACATGGAGGGCATATACATGTAAGACAAAGACAATTCCATAGCTCAACTTACCAACCAGTCTGCTGACCAACCAAATTAGCCTGTCTAACCGTCTGTTAAAAGCAGGGGTTTAGTTAGCACACATTTGCAAACGCATGTGAAAGCTGCAAGGCCTCGTCAAGGCACCCTGTATTACTTGCAGTCCTAACACTAAATTTATAAGTGTCTCCACAGTGGAAGCACATGCATTGAATGGATAGGTGTGAGACAGGTGAGCCTGGAGGCCGCCCTAGCCCCCTTAAAGGGACAGGACACACACTGGACACCCAGCAATGGCAGCAAAGGCGTCCAGTGTGTCCCCGACCCAAATATACAAACAGTAACAAGACACTGGCCACCGCCCACATTTGCTTTTAACAGACGGTTAGACAGGCTAATTTGGTTGGTCAGCAGACTGGTTGGTAAGTTGAGCTATGGAATTGTCTTTGTCTTACATGTATATGCCCTCCATGTGCTCCTTACTGTGAAGGCCAGTTATGGGTGTGGGCGGTGGCCAGTGTCTTGTTACTGTTTGTATATTTGGGTCGGGGACACACTGGACGCCTTTGCTGCCATTGCTGGGTGTCCAGTGTGTGTCCTGTCCCTTTAAGGGGGCTAGGGCGGCCTCCAGGCTCACCTGTCTCACACCTATCCATTCAATGCATGTGCTTCCACTGTGGAGACACTTATAAATTTAGTGTTAGGACTGCAAGTAATACAGGGTGCCTTGACGAGGCCTTGCAGCTTTCACATGCGTTTGCAAATGTGTGCTAACTAAACCCCTGCTTTTAACAGACGGTTAGACAGGCTAATTTGGTTGGTCAGCAGACTGGTTGGTAAGTTGAGCTATGGAATTGTCTTTGTCTTACCCAAAGAAAGCAGTACGGGTGAAGTCGTGCTTAGCTCTAAGTTCGCCAAAGGGTAGTAGTGCCCTAGTCACTGGATTCACTAGGTGTCCATAGTGGAAAAGATTCTTCTGCAACCAAGGTGAGATCATCTGGTAGGTTAGACTATCGGGTAGCTCAGGGTTGTAGAGAAAGGCTGTGACTAAGGAGGCCTCAGATTGAAGTGGGATGCTACGATTCAATTGTTTCCATATAGAACGCAACAGGTTCATAGTATGTAATAGGGAAGTGGAAGGAGGTCAGCATTAGTGTTCCACAATAAGTTGTTCGGGTGGATGGGAGCTATCCATAATATGTCTATTTGGGTCCAGCAGTTATAGGCCAGAAGGGTAACCCAGGATGCAATTGCTCTCAACTGGGCCGCATAATAGTAACAGAGGAGGTTTGGGAAAGCCAAACCCCCCTCTTTCCGAGAGGCATAAAGTATTGAGCGAGCTATGTGGTGTTGCTTATAGTTCCATGTGAAATTTAAAAGATCTGTATGAAGCTTTCTAAGCTGTACCAATGGGATGGGCACTGGGAGGGTCATAAAGCAATACAGTATTTTAGGCAATATGATCATATTGGATAGTGTCTCCATTTAGACAGGAGAGACTGAATTTAAGCAAATAGGAGTCTAAAGTTTGCATCATATAAAGATTTGTATGGAGGAGTGATAAAAAATACTTAAGGGCATGGGTTTTCCATACATAGGGGAAATTTTCAGAGAGATGATGCACTTCCAGTAGAGGAATACTGATTGGCAGGGCTTCAGATTTGGCGGAGTTTACTTTATATCCCGACAGGGACCCAAATGACTCCAGGAGCCTATGAAGATTAGGAAGGGTCGTGCCTGGTCACGTTAGAGTCAGGATTATGTCATCTGCAAATAATGAAACTTTAAACTCGTGTCCCCTAACCATAATTCCACTAATGTCGGGGTCCTATCTGATCTGGGCCGCCAGGGGTTCGATGCACAGGGCAAAGATCAATGGAGAGAGCGGGCATCCCTGTCTAGTCCCATTAAAGATGGGAAAGGGAGGAGATGCCACAAAAGGTGTTTTGATAGAGGCGGATGGGGTTGCATAGAGATGTCTAATCGCATGGAGGAACAGCCCCCTGAAGCCCAGATATTCAAGGGTTGAGGACATTAATGGCCAGCTGAGCCTATCAAAGGCTTTCTCAGCGTCTAAACTGAGCAGGAGAGCTTCAGTATTTTATCTGTTGATGATATCTATTAAGTTGATGACTCTCCTAGTGTTATCTCCCGCCTGATGTCCTGGGACAAAGCCCACCTGATCTTAGTGGATCAAGGAGCGAAGGACTAAATTTAAATAAAGGGAGAGCAATTTCGTGAATTTTTAAGTCTGAATTCAACAGAGCTCTGGGTCTATAATTCCCACACAATATGTGGTCTTTATCAGGTTTTGGTATTAATGTCAAATGAAAGCCTGCATGTCCCTCGGAATGTCGTCCCTGCTCAGAAATCCATTAAACAAGTGAGTCATATGTGGAAGTAGGCTGCGTAGGAAGGTCTTGTAATATTCATAAGGAAGACCATCAGGCCTGGGGCCTTACTGTTTTGCAGGAGTTTCAAAGTCTCAGAAATCTCTTTGGTTATTGGAGAGTTGAGAGACTGTAAAGCTTCCGCAGGCAGGGTGGTCACTCCACTTTTCCTCAGGTAGGCTCAAACACGGTGTGTGAAGCTGTCTGGGGTTGGGATGTGTGGTATGGAGGGGTTATTGTAAAGATCTGAGAAATAGTCGCAGAGTAATTGAGCTAATTTGTCAGGGTGGTAATGTAGGGTCCCAGTAGGATCCCACAGGGCTTGAGGGGCCGGGGCCGGCGCATGGAGTTTATGGGCCAGGAGGGTATGGGTTTTTTTGCCCTTATCATAATAAAGTTGACGCAGTTTTTGAAGGCTTTTTTGACCTACCTATGTCTATGCTCTTAAGGACCGCCCGTAGGCGTATGATTTCTCTGAGGAGACGGATGGAGGATGAAGATGTAAGTCTGGATTCTAAAGCCTCATACACACGATCGGATTTTCGGCAGGGAATTGTGTGATGACAGACTGCCTACAATCCCACCATTAGTACGCTCCATCAGACAATTGTTGGCTAACTTTCCGCCAACAAATGTTGGATGGCAGGCTAGTAAATTTTTGGCGGGCAATGGTCTGTTGTCAGATTTTCCTATCGTGTGTACACAACTCCATCACACAAAAGTTTAAAGTACAAACACGCATTGTCAGAATCAATGCTCACCAAACACAACATTAGCAGAAGGTGCCCAAAGGGTGGCACTCAAGAGCTGAAATTCCTCGTAGTTCGTCACTACGTTCGTGTTTATTGGCAGACAATTGTGTGCCGTTAGTATGTAAGACAAAATCCAGGCACGCGCCCTTCGGACAAAAGTCTGATGCTTTGTCTGCCAACAATCCGATCGTGTGTACGAGGCTTAAGTCTCGAAGTCTCTGTATTGTCTGCTGTCTCATTTGTTTAATATTCTTTTTCCAGGCAGTCGAGATAGCTATACAATGTCCACGTATTACCATCTTGTGTGCCTCCCAGAGAATTCCTGTGGAAATCTCTGGGGCACTGTTCTCGACAAAGTACCGTTTCAGAGCAGTTTCTAAGTCTATCCTGGCTGCGTTGTCTTTCAGAAGAAAATCATTAAGCTGCCAGTGGAATCATTTAAACTTAGAGGTGTCTAGTTTGAGCTTCAAAAAGTATCGAGGCATGATCCGACCATGACATAGGTAAGATGTCTATGTTAGAAAGCACCCGTAGGGAGGGAGCGTTTATAAATAGTCTAACCACACATGCATGCGAAATGGGTGGGAGTAATGGGAATATTGACACTCTGTCTGTTGGGCTACGCACCATGCATCAAACAGGGAAAACTTGCGAGTGATCTGACAAAACTGTTGAGATTGTCTGGAGGGGAGGGGTGTTTTTTTAGTGAGTGACATCCTGTCCCATACCGGGGAGAATAGGAGGTTGAAGTCCCCTCCCACGATTAGGAAGGAGTGATTTGTGCGAAATAGGCGGTTGTAAACCTTGGTTACAAAGGACATCCGGTTTGCATTTGGGGCATAAATGTTACAAAAAGTCACCTCAGATTGTTGCCATTTGCCTCTGAGGATCAGAAACTGACCCTGGGGATCAGAATAGGTAGACATGGGTGTGAATGATCACTTAGTGAAAACTCGAAAGTGCCCCATGATGACGTCAAAACTGTGACGAAACGCATCGGTAGGAGCGACGTACTGATGTCACCAGGCGCTACGTCCCTTTGTTTGTTAGCACGGGAGTGTGTATTGCTGCCAGCCGGCCGCATATTTTAACTTTTTGTAATTTACACCTTACTGGCATCTGTGTTTTTATTACTTAAATAAAACCAAGCGGGTTTTACATATGGCCACCTTAATTATTTCTCTCTGAGCCACGTTCGTACCATCATATATTGAGCTGTGTACAAGCCTGGAGTGGAGGATTCGTCCAGTTACGGTCCGGATTAGATGCCCCTCTGATGCGGTGACTGGACTGATGACGGAACATTACTGAGGAAAAGGCCCTTGGCTGGGTGCTAGCGAAAGGCATTTTTTTGTCTGTGCAGCTGGTAAGCGCACATTTCTTATGGTGGTGGATTCACAGTGTCTGTCAAGCAAAAGTCACACCAATTTCTTTGAACTGTTCACACGTTGGTTTACTCACCATTGGATAAGGATTTTTTGATTGAAAGTTTGATTTACCGTCATTGGAACTTTTTACAGTCATTGAATTATTCACAGAGTTAACTATTTTATATTTGGGAATGTTTCTTTCGAGTTTTCACTGACTGATCATTCATTATCACGTTTTATAGGGTTAAGGGTTTTGAGCGCAACCAGATTTTGTTCCCATTTGTATTTGTGTGTATTTCACTTTGTGTTGCAGTTTACTATTAGGATATTTTTCCAGCGCAGTCTTTTTTATCTATTATGGGTGTGAATGGGGAGCCCCTTTTGATCAGATTAGCTACCCCCTCTTTCTTTTTAGTACCGGATGCTGAGAACCCTGTGGGGGAGAATCTAGAAGAAAATGCCAAGGAGCCTCTTTTGTCAAAGTGTGTTTTTTGAACGAATATTACCTCTGCCCCTGAATCTCTGAAGCTCCTCAGTGCCAACAGTCACCTAAAATTCGAGTTGAGGCCGTTGACATTATGTGTGTAAACCTGTATCATGAGAAGGCTGAGGTGTGAGCAGAAAATATTGTGTAGACATATGTTGAGGTGTATCCTACTTATCTAGCCCAGGAGCCCAGACAAGTCTCTGTGCCACGTGTGGAAGTCATCATATGTGTATTGCATTATGGACCAAGGAGTGACGAGCCGTGGAAAAGAAGAAAAAAAAAGAAGAGAAACAAGGAAAGATAAATCACATATCTTAGAACAAGTAATTGAGGGCCAACAGTGGACCAACAGTTCTGTATTACCACCATCATTCAAAAAGGGTGACTGGGAGTAAAAAACATCAAATAAGAAACTTCAAATCACAAAACAAACTAAGGGGGGTTAATGTCAGACACCAAGTGCCAACTGCTATTTAACCTCTAGGATCTGCTGAAGGAATAAAAATTGGTTAAAGACTAAAAGGCTGGGGGACTATATTAGCCAAATACAAAACAACAGGCATATATGAGTAGTAATGTATATGGCAAAATGCCATAGTCGGGGGGGTACCCGCGTATGGGCCGAGCGGCCAGGGGATTAATCAACCGGGCCGCGGCAGAACCCCCAAAAGAACAGCCAATCCGGGGGGGGGGGGCGGGGGCGACAATCTGCTCCCGCGGGAGAGGAACTACAACCCAGGGAGAAAAACAGATCAGCCAATAGGAACAGCTATTTCAACTTTAGTTCAATGGTGAAGGTAAAATGTTCTCCTGTAGTCAGGTCTACCGACTGTAAGAACAAAAAGGGCAAAAGGGTCATGAAAGTTCCTCAGGCTGGTCGTTGCTTGGGATTCTTGTGGGGGGAGTCAGAAGATTGCCCCCTCTTCTTTACAGGAACCCTCTGCCAACCCGTGGATGGGGGAGGAGGAGGAGGAGGTGGGGGGGATGATATCCCAACCTGGAAGGTCTGGAATGGGGATGTTCAAAGTCCCACAAAAGAAGTGGATATCCTCAGGGACCCGAAGGGTTGCTGTCTTCCCATTATGCATGGCGATCAGGCTAAAGGGAAAGCCCCAGCGACAGGTGATGTTGTTGTCTTGCAAATAGTGAAGGAGTGGTTGAAGCAGTCTGCTCTTCTGGAGGGTAATTCAGGATAGATCATAAAATAGTTGAATTGACGTGCCATTGACAAGAATCGGTTTAATTACCCGGGCTTTACACATAATGTCCTCTTTTAAAGTGCACTCTTCATGTGACATCTCTAGGTTTGGATGCATGATCTTTGGGTTTCAAGGCTCTGTGGGCCCTGTCCATTTCAATATGTGTAGACGCAGAGACACCCAGCAAGTTGTTAAAAATAGTCTGGAGGACCAATCTCAGATCCTCCGGTCCATTGGATTCCGGGAGGCCCCCGAACCCTGATATTGTTGCGATTGTTGAGGTACTCAAGATGGCAATGCATGTCACGAAGCATAAAGCGATCGTCTGTTGAGACTGAACGCGGTGTACAGCAAGCCTAGTAATTTGGAGGTCTTCTTCCAGGTCCTCCACCTGAGTAGCCAGATGATGAAAGTCCGCTTGCAGGGTTTTGATCTCACTGCGGCAGGTCTCTTTGTCAGGTACTCACCAGGGCCGAGATGCTGAGAGCAGCTCCCCTTGCAGCTGAGTGCGCTATACCCCTGGAGGTGACACAGAGGGTATCGGGCACTGAGAGGCACGGGTCGCCAGGAGGTTGTAGAGGCTTGCATAAAGACCTTCTGGCAGAGAGAAGAACCGTGCAGGTTGCACTAGGACACTGGTCAGCAGAGAATCCTGGCTGGGGTTCAAACACCTTGATCCGGAACAGGTAACTGGAACAGGGTCTGATGAGAAGGCCGAGGGTCAAACACAGTGATCCAGTAAAAGAGAAGTCTGTTAAGCAAGCTGGGGTCATGCACGAGAATCAAGCAATGGGAAAGTCCTTTAAACAGGCCGAGGGTCAAACACAGTAATCAGGCAGAAGCAAAGTCATTAGAGTAGCCGGGGGTCAAACACAGGATCAGGCAGGAAGAGAAGTCCATTGGGCAAGCCGAGGTCAAGTGCAGGAGAGGTTCAGAGGTGGTCAAGGCAATCCGGGTCACAGCAGGCAGGTACAGATAACAGAACTTGGAAACAGGAACACTAGAGCTGAAGAGACAAACCAGCAATGAGGTAAGGAGCAGAGCTGCCTTTTATAGGGCCACCAGGGGATCTCACGTTGTGCAGGCTAAGGCGCGTACGTGCCTATGCCGATGCGCCGTGTCGTGGCCCGCCGAATCGTGCACCCGCGTGCACCGTTGCGCCGCTCTACCACGCAGGCGCACGGGAAAGCTCCGGTACTAGCAGATAAGGTTCCTGTTATTCCTCTGACAGTGCCCCCCCAAGGGGCAGCCTCCGGATGCCCAACTTAGCTAATATTCCTGGGTGTCGCCTGTGGAAATTTTGGACCAAACGGGGTGCATGTACATTACTGGAAGGTTCCCAAGAGTTATCTTCCGGAGGGTACCTCTTCCATTTACTAGATACTGAATCCGCCCGCCCCTCTTTCTACAGTCCATGATTGCTTCCACTTCAAATTCTTCTTCACCTTCCACCTCAACTGGTGGAGGTGGAAGTTCTTCTCTTCCCGAAAAAGAGTTGGGAACCACTGGTTTTAGTAAGGATGCATGGAACACCGGATGGATCTTAAAAGAACTGGGTAAAGTTAGTTTGAAGGCCACAGGTTTAATCACCCTCTTTACTTCAAAAGGGCCAATGAATTTTGGGCCAAATTTGCGTGATGGACAGGGTAATCTAAGATTTACAGCAGATAGCCATACCTTGTCCCCAATCTTGAAATTCGGATTACTCCTTCTCCCCCTGTTATAATATTCTTTGTAGCTGTCTTGGGCCTTCTTCATGGCTTCTTGGATCTGTAAAAAATTAGTTTGGATGAGGTTTATCTGATCTAGTACTGCAGGAGTTGAGACTTCCGGAATGGAATTTGGCAGAAAGGAGGGATGGAACCCATAATTGGCCCAAAAAAGGCATTTGATTGATGGCAAAATGTGTGGCATTGTTATAGGCAAACTGCGCACAGGGGAGAACAGTTGACCAATTATCTTGGGAGCAAGAGCAAAAGCAATGGAGATATTGCTCTAAGGTCTGATTAGTCCTTTCTGTTTGGCCGTTGCTTTGTGGGTGGTATGCTGAAGAAAGGGAAGTTTTGATTTCTAGGGATTTACAGAGGTCCCTCCAGAATTTTGAGGTGAATTGGATTCCTCTATCGGAAACTATGTTGTGGGGAACACCATGGAGTCTTACTATTTCCTTAATAAAAGTGTTCGCTGTAGCCAAAGCAGATGGAGTACCTATCATCGGCAAAAAGTGTGCCATCTTTGAGAGGCGGTCGACTACTACTAAGATGGTGGTAAATTTCTCAGAGGGAGGTAGGTCAACGATGAAGTTCATAGAGACCTCAATCCAGGGTCGTTCAGGAATTGATAAGGCTCTAAGAAGCCCCCAGGCCTTGGTGTTTGCCCCCTTGCTGCGTTGGCAGGTAATGCAGGATCGAACGTAATTTTTACAGTCTTGTCTCCAACCCGGCCACCAGAAGGAGCGATGAACTAATTCAGAAGTTTTCTGTGCTCCAAAATGTCCTGCCATCTTATGGTCATGGAAAGTCTGTAAAATTTGAAGTCTTACAGAAGAGGGGGCGAAGACTTTGTTCTGGGCCCACAGCAAACCATCCCTCTTTTCCAAGGAGGATATTTCGGATTCAGTGCATTGACTAGAGGCCTGTTCAATAGCAGATTGAAGGTTTGGTTGAATAAGATGAAGAAAATTGTGAGGGGATAAGATGGTTTCAGGTTCCGTTGGCTTCCGGGAACATACAGGAGAGTGCGTCCGATTTCCTGTTCTTTGAACCAGGTCTGTAGGAGATATGGAAATTGAACCTGGAGAAGAATAACGCCCATCGAGCTTATCAGGGTCTAAGACGCTTGGCTGTTTGGAGATAATCCAGGTTGTTGTGGTCCATGAAGATCATGATGGGCTGGGACGCACCCTCCAGTAAGTATTTCCATTCCTCAAGGGCAATTTTTATGGCTAATAATTCCCGATCACCAACATCATAGTTTCTCTCCGGAGGGCTTACTTTGCGGGAAGCAAAGGCTACTGGATGAAGAAGTGCTTTTGGGCCACTTCTGAGACAAGATTGCTCCTGTGGCGGACTCCGAGGCATCAACTTCCAGTACATAAGGTAGGACTGGGTCAGGGTGTTGAAGTATGGGAGCTGATGTAAAAAGATTCTTTAATTTGACGGAAGCATCCTGGGCTTCCTGGGACCATTGGAACTTGATCTGCTGGTGGGTCAGTTGGGTGATGGGAGAGATAATTGAAGAGAACCCCTTAATAAACCTGCGATAAAAATTGGCAAAGCCAATGAATCGCTGAACTCCTCTTTTGTCTGAGGGGGCTGGCCACTCCTGGATGGCTTTAACCTTTTGTGGATCCATTGCCACCCCTTCAGTGGTGATGATGAAACCAAGGAATTGGATGGTAGTTTTTTTGAACTTGCATTTTTCTCCTTTCAAGAACAGACCGTGTTTTCTGAAAACTGAGAGTACCTTCTTTACATGAGCCCGATGTAATTATATTGTGGTGGAGAAAATTAAAATATCATCAAGGTAGACAATTACAAAGTTATCTAGGAATTCACGGAAGATATCATTGACTAGGTGCTGAAACGTAGCTAGGGCATTACAGAGCCCAAAGGGCATCACTAAGTACTCAAAGTGACCAAACCTGGACCTGAAAGCTGTCTTCCATTCATCTCCGGCACGTATCCGAACGAGATTGTATGCCCCTCGTAAATCCAGTTTGGTGAATATTTGTGCAGTTTGAAAACGTTGAAAAAGTTCAGGAATGAGAGGGAGCGGGTACTGGTTTTTGATGGTGATTTTATTGAGTTCTACACATGGCCTGAGAGATCCATCTTTCTTTTCAACGAAAAAGATACCCGCCCCAGCTGAGGAAGAAGGACAAATGAATCCTTTTTCAAGGTTTTCATCAATGTAGAGGCGGAGGGCTTCCAAATCGGACTCAGACAGAGGAAATATACGGCCGAACGGGATCTCAGAATCCAGGCAAAAGATCAATAGGGCAGTCGTAGTGCCGATGAGGTGGTAAACTGTCGGCCTTTCTTTTATCGAAAATGTCCAGGAATTTGTGATATGCTGGAGGGACATGTTCAAGAGTGTCTGGCACTGGTTGTATGGTCAAACAGGAGACAGTCTTATTGGAGGTTGGAACAAAGCAATGTTGGGAGCAGTATACTGAGGAGAAGAGGATTTCTTTTTTACTCCAATTGATCTGAGGGTCGTGAGCCATCAGCCATGGGAATCCCAGGATAATGGGAAACATGGGTGAGTTGAAGATGTTGAAGCAAAGAAATTCCTGATGACCAGAGTCTGTAGAGGTGAGAATGGGCCTGGTCTCTTGAGTGATAGGTCCTGAACTAGGTAGAGACCCATCTGCCAAGTGTACTTGGAGGAGCTGTTTTTTGTCTTGAAGAGGAATGTGCAGACTTTGGGCAAGGGATGCATCCAGGAAACAGCTGTATGCTCTGGAGTCAACGATGGCCAGCAGCCGAACTTCCTCTTCCGCCACCTGTAATGAGACCGGTAGGACAAGGTGAGATTGGGTTGAATCAGCAACTTGAAAGTTCATAGCGTGCCGCAAGCGGTACTTACTGGGTCTCACAGGGCAGTTGCATAAGAAATGGCCTGCTTCCCCACAGTAGAGGCAAAGATTGGCTTGACGCCAGCGCAGTCTCTCATCAGGGGTGAGTGGAGACTGAACCAGACCCAGTTGCATGGGCTCACTGTCAGCAGAAGATGAGGGGACCGTGGTAGGTACATGAACAGGAAGAATCTGAGGTAACATCCAGGTAGGCCGAGGAAACAAAATGTTCAGAGCGACGCTCCCACAGGCGTCTGTCGAGTTTAGTGGCGAGTTGAATCAGATCTTCCAGAAAGGAAGGAATATCCACCCACGCCAGTTCATCTTTAAGTGTTTTGGAAAGACCCTGGCGGTACTGGTATTTGAGAACGGCCTCATTCCAGGTGGTGTCTCCAGACTATTTGCGGAATTCCACAGTGTAATCCTCCACTGGTCTTTTTTCCTGAGTCAGGGTGTGCAGAATGGATTCGGCTGTGGCTGTGTGTTGTGGATCATCATATAACTGAACCATAGAGGTAAAGAAAGTTTCAACTGAGTTAAGTAAGGGACTCTTCTGTTCAAGAAGACTATGAGCCCAAGATTGAGGTTCTTCAGACAATAAAAAGATAACGAATCCCACTTTTACGGATTCTGAATGAAAAGTCCTGGGTTGAAGGGCTAAGTACAACAGGCAAGCATTTTTGAAAGCTCTGAATTTCTTTCGGTTCCCGGAGAATCGTTCCGGAGTGGGGACTCTGGGTTCAGGAAGAGTCATTACAACTGCGGGTGCTGGATTGACTTGACTCTGAGAAGAGGATGCCCCACTGGGTGAGGCTGCATCCGAAGAAGCCGGAGAGGAGGTCAGGTGTTGGAGGCGGCCTTCAATTTGGAAGTAGCCATCTTGGAGTCTTTGGACAGCCTGAGTAAGGGCTGTCATCTGCTGGCAGAGGGCCTCAAGGGGGGAACCGGCTCTGTCGGCCTCTGACATGGCTGGTTTGTACTGTCAGGTACTCACCAGGGCCAAGATGCTGAGAGCGGCTCCCCTTGCAGCTGAGTGTGCTATACCCCTGGAGGTGGCACAGAGGGTATCGGGCACGGGTCGCCAGGAGGTTGCAGAGGCTTGCGTGAAGACCTTCTGGCAGAGAGAAGAACCCTGCAGGTTGCACTAGGACACTGGTCAGCAGAGAATCCTGGCTGGGGTTCCAACACCTTGATCCAGAACAGGTAACTGGAACAGGGTCTGATGAGAAGGCCAAGGGTCAAACACAGTGATCCAGTAAAAGAGCAGTCCATTAAGCAAGCCGGGGTCATGCACGAGAATCAAGCGATGGGAAAGTCCGTTAAACAGGCCGAGGGTCAAAAACAGGATCAGGCAGAAAGAAAAGTCCGTTGGGCAAGCTGAGGTCAAGTGCAGGAGAGGTTCAGAGGTGGTCAAGGCAATCCAGGTCACAGCAGGCAGGTACAGATAACAGAACTTGGAAACAGGAACACTAGAGCTGAAGAGACAAACCAGCAATGAGGCAAGGAGCAGAGCTGCCTTTTATAGGGCCACCAGGGGATCTCACGTTGTGCTGTTATTCCTCTGACACTCTTTAACCTCAGAAATCAGGAGCTTGAAGTCTTCCTTGGTAGTCAAAGAGTGGAACTGCCAGGAGACGAGTTCATCAGCGATGAGGATGGATGGTATTGAGGGCAGAGGCTGATGGTGGGCCTTAGCCTGTGAGGGGGAGGCCCATGGTTCAAACCACTCTCTCTGCTCTTGGGTAGACTTCACGGGGAGCAGATGGGGTGCCTGTGAGGTACCAGGGGAAGGTGAGGGCACCAGATGGTCTGCTATAAGGCTTGTGATGCTGGGGTCATGGGAACGGAGCAGCCTCTGTGGCTTCGGAGAGCCTGGGCAGAAGATGGGGTCTGGAGAGGAGGAGAGGTAGACTGCAGCCACGGAAAAGATTGTGAGCAGCCTGAATGGGAAGCGGAGGGAGTCCCCAGTGCCGGAATGCTGGCGGAGTGCCCCACAGGGAGAGGGAGTCCAGGACTGGGCCCTTTGTAGGAGAAGAGGTAAGAGAGGGACTCACCCATGGTGTTAATCGAGCCGCCCCGAGAGTGTCCCAGCAAGATGGCGGCGGTTGCTCCACGTGTTGCTCCTCAGCCGAGGACTGTGCACCGAGCATAGCCCGCCGTCAGAGGTGTTATCCGTGGAGTCCTCTGGTGTCATCCACAGTGAGCCCGGGTTCTCGGGAGGAGGAGGAGAAGATGCCTATGTGGCTGGCAGCAGCGCCATGTTATCTGCTTCCCGCATGGCGGTTCCTGTTGGCAGCATGAAGTAGGACTGGATCGGGGGGCACCCAGCAGGTGAGGCTGTCCCAAGGTTCCCCCTGTTTCTGCTAGCAGGTGGTGCGGTTTCTGCCCATCTGCTTGAAGCTGTGTCCCCGTGTGAAGCTAGTTAGCAGCAGGTCCGTGGAGAGAAGGGAGCTCAGGCTTCCATCTCACTGTGTCCAGCCACGCCCCCCCTCTTTCAGCTTCTTTATATACCAGGCTTGTTTGATTTTTGTCTGGACAGTCTCATAAAAAGGTAAGCTATGGTGTCATACTTATGTAATCACTACCTGCAATTAAAAATGCTCCATTCCTGTTTTATTAAGCATGCCCCCTAAAGCAGAAATAAGCCCATTAGGAAACAGATAACACTTTATACAGAACATGGAACCCCAAGGTTATTTAAAATACTGGATGGATAGATATATGTTTTTCTTGTAGAAAACACCATACTTTTCTGGAAGCTCTAGTATAACCGAAAATAAAGAATCTGCAGTAAAATGATATCCATTTTCCCTAGTGCACCTTATCACCTTCTATAATTAGCTATATACTAAATATTGTCAGGTCAGCAAAAGACTCTTCAGGAGACATTACCTGGTGAGTAGTTAATGCCACAAGAAGAGATTGTGTGACATGTCAGTGTCCCTAAAGCTGTACTTATTATAGAAATGATAAAACCGCTGTTCTCTACTCAGCTGAAATCACACTTAATGTCACTGAAATATATGCAAACAGTACTGTGATATGGATATACCTGTACTTGTAGTATAGGTTTAAAGTGTAGAATTTTCATATCATAGGTATAAAATACTGTACACACAAAAATGAAATGCTCATTTAAAACCCAGTACTATACTGGCAGGGGCTGATTGGGGTAGTTGTACAGAGTTGTGGTGCACAATTTTTTTGGTTAGCACTTTAGGGTCTACAGCATTTATAAAAAAAATGTTCTGCAAATGTCACAACTATTATCAGCTTCTATTTGTTGCCTTTCTCAGAACAAATGTAAAATCCCAAGCATTTGCTTCTAAGAGAATATAGCCTTAAAGTGGAACTAAAGTTTAAAATAAAAAATAATCTGTCAGCAGACAGGCTTTTTATTGCAGAGGAGACATGCAAGAAGCTTATATGCAAGAAGAGTGCCTGTGTGCACAGGAGTGATGTCACCCCGTACCAGCTAATCAAGGAGGCCGAAGACTGACACCCAGAAGAAGCCGGGGAAAAGATGCCGATGAGTTCCAACTGTTGAAGCAGAGGTAAGCATTGCGGA
The DNA here is from genome assembly GCF_042186555.1 of Aquarana catesbeiana. NCBI lineage: Eukaryota > Metazoa > Chordata > Amphibia > Anura > Ranidae > Aquarana > Aquarana catesbeiana. The sequence goes on from NC_133324.1 coordinate 791,639,406, forward strand.
CTTAGGTTTTGCTTTAAGAACATGCAACCAGAAGCTGTAAAGAACATTTGAGCAACATAGAAAATAGCCTAACACTATAGGCTAAGAATATTGGGCCAGGGGAAAGAGACCCTACTATACTGGTACATAACCCCCACGGTATGAGTTTTTTTGCCCTTGTGCGAATTCATACAGACATACAAGGGGACATACTGGGATCGCCTGATTTTGCAGAGGGAGGCTAGATGGATCCACCGTTTGGCAGCTACACAATCACCAGACTTAAATAATGCTATTAGCTACAAGCTTTTTCTTTAGTATTCTATTAATGTTTATCATCCTTTACCGTGGCCTTTTTCTTTTTCTCTTGCTTGGGGAGCTATGCACATGTAGGCGGGCCAGGGGTTAGCTCTGGAAATGGATGGGTTAGGAATGGAGGGTGGTGAGATTTATGTATATATGTAATTTGGTCTTTGTCTTTTTGTTTAAATGTATATGGCTGAACATTTTTGACTATTAGATTTGCATATGGTCCTTAATCTGTGAGCAACTGGTCATTGTCTCCTGATGGTCATGGGTAGGCTCTCTATCCTGCTTCCCCATTTGAACTGCTTACATCTATATTTTGTTCCTCAAAAGGCCACAAGAGATCAGGGGCTTCATGGGCAGTTCAAGGGACTGCCCTATGAGGGACCCTGGGTAGGGGTCTAGCCCTGTTTAGAGGGGTAGGCTTGCTGAGTTATTGGATGGTGACAGGGATGATTTTGCTGGATCCCTGGGCAATACTGGAATACACCACACCGGGGGGGGGCGCAGTCACATAACGGTGTGCATGTGACCTGCAATGTCCGCACATGTGCGATATACAGAGCTGGTTTTGTCTCCATCAGAGTGAAGACACCTGTGCTATAACTGTGCTGCGGTCTATTGTTTAGATATGTCACCCATATGATGCCAAAGCACAGTCCTCCTCATTTTCCAAGATAGTCTCAAATTCCTATTTAATTGGAACTAGGTATCTGAAAAAGTATCATAAAGACATCGTGATACCGTATGGAATGACAAGGTGCATGACCATATTGTACACATTGGTGCACAATGGGTTAATTAGTGAGCATTAGGGAATTGAGGGCTTAAGTGATAATGTGGGATCCCTGTGTTTTAGAAGCTATGCCCCTACTCCCCACTTTCGATAAGTATCAGCCATAATCAATGTTACTGTCGAAGGACTATTAAATGTGTTTCTATTCGTATGCTTTGGTCACAAACGGTGAGGTATGTGATAACAGCATGTTACTCAGCATATTCATTGTTCAAATATGAGGCTGTAACTGATGTGTGTATTATTCCATATTCCAGTGTTCTTGCTGAAACTTTACCTGAAGAAGCAAGTTGTCCCCTGCGAAACGCAAACTGCATCAAAATTACAGCAACTCACTGTGCTCTACTGTAGTGGAGCCAACAAGAACCTATACTGAAAGGAGTATCAGATGGTTTTGGCAATTTTTGTGTGCATTTTTTGTGTCTTTCATGTTTTTTGATATGCACATATGTGAATCTTTTTATTATGAAATAATAAACAATTTTTGATAGCTTGTTAGGGTCTACTATTTTGTGTATCATTGTCCAGGATGAGGTACCGGACATACATTGTCCATTATCTGAGGGTCTTTTACTGAGGCCTTCCTCCCAATTTTCTATTTTCCTATCAATTCGGGTGGCAAACACCTTGGGGAGTTCCTATTGTTCAGCCTTTCTTTGGTCTGTCTGTTTTCTCTTATTGTTTTATTTGTATCTCTCTGCTTCCGTTCCATTTGGGGACCATTTATCTTTAGGGCCATAGACATTGGTAAGACCTATACCATGACTGACTACTAAGGTACCTATTGGAAAAAACTAATGTCCAAACTGCAGACACAGAACATTGAGGATCATAAAGCAGATGTGGACATTAATGCATTTTTCTTTAACTTACAGAGATTATTAGAAATAAAGTATACCGAACACTGGCACCTTTTTTATCTAGAAAAATATCTAGCTGAGAATATCAGTCCTATGGGACTGAAAGTGCAAATTTTCCCTAACCTAAAGATCGGATGACTTCAAAACCAGATGGGAAAACTATCTAAATGTTCACAGGGCATGATGCACCTCTTGATTGAGGAATATAACAAAGGCATCATGCAAATTGATACGGAAATTAATGCACTCTACTCAGCCAATAAGGACATCACTTCTTATAGAGCTTTTTCTAGCAAAGACAGTGATTTAGAAATCCACATAGGGAAATGTAATGTTAAGATTATACAGGACAATGAAAAAAAGGATAGGATTGCTTTTCAAAGCCAACAGGCCTTTAAGTGGTCCTCACACAATAACCGATCTAGAAATAGAAAAATTTGTGAAAATGTTGTAACTGATGATGAAGATGTGGTTTCTGATGCATCTTCTTATACCTCGGTCTCTTCTCGACAGCAACTCGTGGTGGTGGTTCTGGAAATGCACAACTGTATTGGCATAAACAGAAGAATGGTGAAGGGAATTTCACATTAGGAGGTGGTAGCTCAAAAAACAGCTAGGAACTTAAAAACATTTTTTTTTTAACATATGTTTACTTTTCCAAAGTTCAGTAGTGTATAAAGATCTCCAAATGGTCTGATCCAGTGGCAGATCAAAGTTTGGAGGAGCATGCCCCCCTCGTCCCCCGCCTTCTATACTGCTTCTGTACAGTGTACAAAAAAGCCCACTGCTCAAACAAGTTCCAGCCACTGGCATGGTTTTAGATGTCCAGAGAACCAGAGATTGAGGTTCCCCTGACATCATTGTTGTCTAAATCTCCCCTGAGGAGATTTAAACTTTCTACAGCGTGGGTCGGCAATCCGTTGATCGTGAGCTACCTGTCGATCGCCAGCAGGTGACAGGTAGACCACGTCCCTGCCTTGCCAACCTCTGGTCTGCACTGCTCCTCTGCCTTCTGTGAAATTCTTCACCCTCTGCAAATGCGCCAGCACCCGACCTCTTCTCTGTCTTCATGGGAGCAAGCGCATGCTCAGAGGGTGAAGAATTTTACAGCAGGTGGAGGAGCAGAAAGTAACTATGCCGGGCAAGATCAGAGGTATGGATGTACACAATGTCACAGGTGGGATTGAGCACTGCGTCCAGTGTAACAACCGAGCAGAGACACAGACATGTCAGTACTTATACCAGAGGCAATCTCCCCGGTATACAAAGAAACTTCAAGAGAAGTCTGTATGTGGAAAGGTGAGCTGAGCGACCACACAGATTTAACCCAACAGCTGCCAGGCAGGTAGCCAAGTGGGTGGCTCACAATTAACCCCTGAATTGCAAGGCACTTCGGTCCTACTGTCACCATCCACTGCCCTACGGACACCATCCACTGTCCCACTGCCACCATCCACTGCCCTACTAACATCATCCTCTGCCCCACTGTCACCTTGCACTGCTCTACTGACACCATCCACTCCCTTACTGACACCATCCACTGCCCCACTGACACCGTCCACTGCCCCACTGACACCGTCCACTGCCCCACTGACACCGTCCACTGCCCTACCGACATCTTACACTGTGCTACTGACAAAGTCCACTGCTCTAATGACACCGCCCACTGACCTACTGATAACGTCCACTGCCCCACTGACACCGTCCACTGCCCTACTGACTGACACCGCCCTCTGCCCTACTCACTGACACCGTCCACTGCCCTACTGACATCTTCCACTGTGCTACTGACATAGTCCACTGCTCTACTGACACCGTCCACTGCCCTACTGACACCATCCTCTGCCCTACTGACATCTTCCACTGTGCTACTGACACCATCCACTGGCCTACTGACACCATCCGCTGCGCTGCTGACACCATCAGCTGCTCTACTGACACCGCCCACTGCCCTACTGACACCGCCCACTGCCCTACTGACACCGTCCACTGCCCTACTGACACCGTCCACTGCCCTACTGACACCGTCCACTGCCCTACTGACACCGTCCACTGCTCCACTGACACTGTCCACTGCCCTATAGATATGGATGTACACAATGTCACAGGCGGGATTGAGCACTGCGTCCAGTGTAACAACCGAGCAGAGACACAGACATTTCAGTACTTATACCAGAGGCAATCTCCCGGGTATACAAAGAAGCTTCAAGAGAAGTCTGTATGTGGAAAGGTGAGCTGAGCAACCACACACAGATTTAACCCCACAGCTGCCAGGCAGATAGCCAAGTGGGTGTCTCACAATTAACCCCTGAATTGCCAGGCACGGTCCTACTGTCACCATCCACTGCCCTATGGACACCATCCACTGCCCCACTGTCACCATCCACTGCCCTACTGACACCATCCACTCCCTTACTGACACCGTCCACTGCCCTACTGACACCATCCACTGCCCTACTGACACCGTCCACTGCCCCACTGACACCGTCCACTGCCCCACTGACACCGTCCACTGCCCCACTGACACCGTCCACTGCCCCACTGACACCGTCCACTCCACCACTGACACCGTCCACTCCACCACTGACACCATCCACTGCCCTACTGACACCGCCCTCCGCCCTAATGACACCATCAACTGCCCTACTGACAAAGTCCACTGCTCTACTGACACCGCCCACTGGCCTACTGATAACATCCACTGCCCTACTGACACCGTCCACTGCCCCACTGACACCGTCCACTGCCCCACTGACACCGTCCACTGCCCCACTGACACCGTCCACTGCCCTACCGACATCTTACACTGTGCTACTGACAAAGTCCACTGCTCTAATGACACCGCCCACTGACCTACTGATAACGTCCACTGACACCGCCCTCTGCCCTACTCACTGACACCGTCCACTGCCCTACTGACATCTTCCACTGCCCTACTGACACCGTCCACTGCCCTACTGACACCGTCCACTGCCCTACTGACACCGTCCACTGGCCTACTGACTGACACCATCCACTGGCCTACTGACACCATCCGCTGCGCTGCTGACACCATCAGCTGCTCTACTGACACCGCCCACTGCCCTACTTATACCGTCCACTGCCCTACTGACACCGTCCACTGCCCTACTGACACCGTCCACTGCCCTATGGATATGGATGTACACAATGTCACAGGCGAGATTGAGCACTGCGTCCAGTGTAACAACCGAGCAGAGACACAGACATTTCAGTACTTATACCAGAGGCAATCTCCCGGGTATACAAAGAAACTTCAAGAGAAGTCTGTATGTGGAACGGTGAGCTGAGCAACCACACACAGATTTAACCCCACAGCTGCCAGGCAGATAGTAAAGTGGGTGTCTCACAATTAACCCCTGAATTGCCAGGCACGGTCCTACTGTCACCATCCACTGCCCTACGGACACCATCCACTGCCCCACTGTCACCATCCACTGCCCTACTAACACCATCCTCTGCCCCACTGTCACCTTGCACTGCTCTACTGACACCATCCACTCCCTTACTGACACCATCCACTCCCTTACTGACACCATCCACTGCCCCACTGACACCATCCACTCCCTTACTGACACCATCCACTGCCCCACTGACACCATCCACTGCCCTACTGATACCGCCCTCCGCCCTACTGACACCATCAACTGCCCTACTGACAAAGTCCACTGCTCTACTGACACCGCCCACTGGCCTACTGACATCGTCCACTGCCCTACTGACTGACACCGCCCTCTGCCCTACTGACTGACACCGCCCTCTGCCCTACTGACTGACACCGTCCACTGCCCTACTGACTGACACCGTCCACTGCCCTACTGACACCGTCCACTGTGTTAATGACAACTACTACTGGCCTACTGACACCATCCACTGCGCTACTGACACCATCAACTGCTCTACTGACAAAGTCCACTGGCCTACTGTTAACGCCCACTGGCCTACTGACAACGTCCACTGCCCTACTGACTGACACCGCCCTCTGCCCTACTGACTGACACCGTCCACTGCCCTACTTATACCGTCCACTGCCCTACTGACACCGTCCACTGCCCTACTGACACCGTCCACTGCCCTACTGACACCGTCCACTGCCCTACTGACACCGTCCACTGCTCCACTGACACTGTCCACTGCTCCACTGACACTGTCCACTGCTCCACTGACACTGTCCACTGCCCTACTGACATCTTCCACTGCGCTACTGACACCGTCCACTGCGCTACTGACACCATCAACTGCGCTACTGACACCATCAACTGCTCTACTGACAAAGTCCACTGCCCTACTGATACCGTCCACTGCCCTACTGATACCATCCACTGCCCTACTGATACAGTCCACTGCCCTACTGATACAGTCCACTGCCCTACTGATACAGTCCACTGCCCTACTGATACCGTCCACTGCCCCACTGACACCGTCCACTGCCCTACTGACACCGTCCACTGCCCTACCGACATCTTACACTGTGCTACTGACACCATCCACTGCCCTACTGACACCGTCCACTGCGCTACTGACACCATCAACTGCTCTACTGACAAAGTCCACTGCTCTACTGACACCACCCACTGACGTACTGATAACGTCCACTGACCTACTGACACCGTCCACTGCCCTACTGAATGACACCATCCACTGCCCTACTGACATCTTCCACTGTGCTACTGACACCATCCACTGGCCTACTGACACCATCCACTGCGCTACTGACAAAGTCCACTGCTCTACTGACACCGCCCACTGCCCTACTTATACCGTCCACTGCCCTACTTATACCGTCCACTGCTCTACTGACACCGTCCACTGCCCTACTGAAACCGTCCACTGCTCCACTGGCACTGTCCACTGCCCTATGGATATGGATGTACACAATGTCACAGGCGGGATTGAGCACTGCGTCCAGTGTAACAACCGAGCAGAGACACAGACATGTCAGTACTTATACCAGAGGCAATCTCCCCGGTATACAAAGAAACTTCAAGAGAAGGCTGCATGTGGAAAGGTGAGCTGAGCGACCACACACAGATTTAACCCCACAGCTGCCAGGCAGGTAGCCAAGTGGGTGGCTCACAATTAACCCCTGAATTGCCAGGCACTTCGGTCCTACTGTCACCATCCACTGCCCTACGGACACCACCCACTGCCACCATCAAACTGCCCTACTAACACCATCCACTGCCCCACTGTCACCTTGCACTGCTCTACTGACACCATCCACTCCCTTGCTGACACCATCCACTGCCCCGCTGACACTGTCCACTGCCCCGCTGACACAATCCACTGCCCCGCTGACACCGTCCACTGTTCTACTGACACCATCCACTGCTCTACTGACAAAGTCCACTGCTCTACTGACAAAGTCCACTGCTCTACTGACAAAGTCCACTGCTCTACTGACAAAGTCCACTGCTCTACTGACAAAGTCCACTGCCCTACTGACACCGTCCACTGCCCTACTGACACCGCCCACTGCCCTACTGACACCGTCCACTGCCCTACTGGACACCGTCCACTGCCCTACTGGACACCGTCCACTGCGCTACTGACACCATCCACTGCGCTACTGACACCATCCACTGCGCTACTGACACCGTCCACTGCGCTACTGACACTGTTCACTGCTCTACTGATACCGTCCACTGCTCTACTGATACTGTCCACTGCCCTACTGACACCGCCCTCTGCCCTACTGACTGACATCGTCCTCTGCCCTACTGACAACATCCACTGCCCTACTGACTGACACCATCCACTGCCCTACTGGCACTGTCCACTCCACAACTGACACCATCCACTGCCCTACTGATACCGTCCACTGCCCTACTCATATCGTCCACTGCCCTACTGACACCGCCCTCTGCCCTACTGACTGACATCGTCCTCTGCCCTACTGACACCATCCTCTGCCCTACTGACACCATCCACTACCCTACTGACTGACACCGTCTTCTGCCCTACTGGCACTGTCCACTCCACCACTGACACCATCCACCTTCCTACTAACATCTTCCACTGTGCTACTGACACCATCCACTGCCCTACTGACACCATCAACTGCTCTACTGACACCATCAACTGCTCTACTGACACCATCAACTGCTCTACTGACACCATCAACTGCTCTACTGACAAAGTCCACTGCTCTACTGACAAAGTCCACTGCTCTACTGACAAAGTCCACTGCCCTACTGACAACGCCCACTGCCCTACTGACACCGCCCACTGCCCTATTGACTGACACCATCCACTGCCCTACTGACATCTTCCACTGTGCTACTGACACCATCCATTGGCCTACTGACACCGTCCACTGCGCTACTGACACCATCAACTGCTCTACTGACACCGCCCACTGCTCTACTGACACCGCCCACTGCTCTACTGACACCGCCCACTGCCCTACTGACACCGCCCACTGCCCTACTGACACCGCCCACTGCCCTACTGACACCGCCCACTGCCCTACTGACACCGCCCACTGCCCTACTGACACCGCCCACTGCCCTACTGACACCGTCCACTGCGCTACTGACACCATCCACTGCGTTACTGACACCATCCACTGCACTACTGACACCATCCACTGCGCTACTGATACCATCCACTGCCCTGGCACTGTCCACTCCACAACTGACACCATCCACTGCCCTATTGATACCGTCCACTGCCCTACTGACACCGCCCACTGCCCTACTGACTGACACCGCCCACTGCCCTACTGACTGACACCGCCCACTGCCCTACTGACTGACACCGCCCACTGCCCTACTGACTGACACCGCCCACTGCCCTACTGACTGACACCGCCCACTGACCTGACACCACCCTCTGCCCTATTGACTGACACCGTCCACTGCCCTACTGACATCTTCCACTGTGCTACTGACACCATCCATTGTCCTACCGACACCGTCCACTGTCCTACTGACACCGCCCACTGCCCTACTGACACTGCCCACTGCCCTACTGGACACCATCCACTGCGCTACTGACACCGTCCACTGCGCTACTGACACCGTCCACTGCGCTACTGACACCGTCCACTGCGCTACTGACACCGTCCACTGCGCTACTGACACCGTCCACTGCGCTACTGACACCGTCCACTGCGCTACTGACACCGTCCACTGCGCTACTGACACCGTCCACTGCGCTACTGACACCGTCCACTGCTCTACTGATACCGTCCACTGCCCTACTGACACCGCCCACTGCCCTACTGGACACCGTCCACTGCGCTACTGACACCGTCCACTGCTCTACTGACACCGTCCACTGCTCTACTGACACCGTCCACTGCTCTACTGACACCGTCCACTGCTCTACTGATACCGCCCACTGTCCTACTGACACCATCAACTGCCCTACTGATACTGTCCACTGCCCTACTGATACCGCCCTCTGCCCTACTGACTGACACCGCCCTCTGCCCTACTGACTGACACCGCCCTCTGCCCTACTGACTGACACCGCCCTCTGCCCTACTGACTGACACCGCCCTCTGCCCTACTGACTGACACCACCCACTGCTCTACTGACTGACACCGCCCACTGCCCTACTGACTGACACTGTCCACTGCCCTACTGACATCTTCCACTGCGCTACTGACACCATCAACTGCTCTACTGACACCGCCCACTGCCCTATTTTTACCATCCACTGCTCTACTGACATCTTCCACTGTGCTGCTGACACCATCCACTGTCCTACCGACACCGTCCACTGTCCTACCGACACCGTCCACTGTCCTACCGACACCGTCCACTGTCCTACCGACACCGTCCACTGTCCTACCGACACCGTCCACTGTCCTACCGACACCGTCCACTGTCCTACCGACACCGTCCACTGTCCTACCGACACCGTCCACTGCTCCACTGACACCGTCCACTGCTCCACTGACACCGTCCACTGCTCCACTGACACCGTCAACTGCCCTACTGATACTGTCCACTGCCCTACTGATACTGTTCACTGCCCTACTGATACTGTCCACTGCCCTACTGACACCGTCCACTGCTCTACTGACACCGCCCTCTGCCCTACTGACATCTTCCACTGTGCTACTGACACCATCCACTGCCCTACCGACACCGTCCACTGCTCCACTGACACCGTCCACTGTCCTACTGACACCGTCAACTGCCCTACTGATACTGTCCACTGCCCTACTGATACTGTCCACTGCCCTAGTGACACCGTCCACTGCCCTACTGACACCGCCCTCTGCCCTACTGACACCTTCCACTGTGCTACTGACACCATCCACTGCCCTACCGACACCGTCCACTGCGCTACTGACACCATCAACTGCTCTACTGACAAAGTCCACTGCTCTACTGACACCTGACACCGCCCACTGCCCTACTGATACCGTCCACTGCTCTACTGACACCGTCCACTGCTCTACTGATACCGTCCACTGCCCTACTGACACCGCCCTCTGCCCTACCGACTGACACCGCCCACTGCCCTACTGACACCGCCCACTGCCCTACTGACACCGCCCACTGCCCTACTGACTGACACCGTCCACTGCCCTACTGACTGACACCGTCCACTGCCCTACTGACATCTTCCACTGCGCTACTGACACCGTCCACTGCTCTACTGACATCGTCCACTGTGCTACTGACACCGTCCACTGTCCTACCGACACCGTCCACTGTCCTACCGACACCGTCCACTGTCCTACCGACACCGTCCACTGTCCTACCGACACCGTCCACTGTCCTACCGACACCGTCCACTGCCCTACCGATACTGTCCACTGCCCTACCGATACTGTCCACTGCCCTACTGATACTGTCCACTGCCCTACTGATACTGTCCACTGCCCTACTGACACCGTCCACTGCTCTACTGACACCGCCCTCTGCCCTACTGACATCTTCCACTGTGCTACTGACACCATCCACTGCCCTACCGACACCGTCCACTACGCTACTGACACCATCAACTGCTCTACTGACAAAGTCCACTGCTCTACTGACAGCTGACACCACCCACTGCCCTACTGATACCGTCCACTGCTCTACTGACACCGCCCACTGCCCTACTGACACCGCCCACTGCCTCACTGACACCGCCCACTGCCCTACTGACACCGCCCACTGCCCTACTGACTGACACTGTCCTCTGCCCTACTGACTGACACTGTCCTCTGCCCTACTGACTGACACTGTCCTCTGCCCTACTGACTGACACCGTGTTCTGCCCTACTGACTGACACCGTGTTCTGCCCTACTGACTGACACCGTGTTCTGCCCTACTGACTGACACCGTGTTCTGCCCTACTGACTGACACCGTGTTCTGCCCTACTGACTGACACCGTGTTCTGCCCTACTGGCACTGTCCACTCCACCACTGACACCATCCACTGCCCTACTGACTCCGTTCACTGCTCTACTGACACCACCCTCTGCCATACTGACATCTTCCACTGTGCTACTGACACCGTCCACTGCCCTACTGACACCGTCCACTGCGCTACTGACACCATAAACTGCTCTACTGACAAAGTCCACTGCTCTACTGACACCTGACACCGCTCACTGCCCTACTGACACCGTCCACTGCCCCACTGACACCGTCCACTGCCCCACTGACACCGTCCACTGCCCCACTGACACCGTCCACTGCCCCACTGACACCGTTCACTGCCCCACTGACACCGTCCACTGCCCCACTGACACCGTCCACTGCCCCACTGACACCGTCCACTGCCCCACTGACACCGTCCACTGCCCCACTGACTCTGCCCTCTGCCCCACTGACACTGCCCTCTGCCCTACTGACTGACACCATCCACTGCCCTCTGACTGACACCATCAACTGCCCTACTGACACCATCCACTGCCCTACTGACACCATCCACTGCTCTACTGACAAAGTCCACTGCTCTACTGACAAAGTCCACTGCTCTACTGACACCGCCCACTGCCCTACTGACTGACACCGTCCACTGCCCTACTGACTGATACTGTCCACTGCCCTACTGACTGACACTGTCCACTGCCCTACTGACTGACACTGTCCACTGCCCTACTGACTGACACCGTCCACTGCCCTACTGACACCGTCCACTGCCCTACTGACACCATCCACTGCCCTACTGACACCGTCCACTGCCCTACTGACACCGTCCACCGCCCTACTGACACTGTCCACTGCCCTACTGACACCGCCCTCTGCCCTACTGACTGACACCATCCACTGCCCTACTGACACTGTCCACTGCCCTACTGACACTGTCCACTGCCCTACTGACACTGTCCACTGCCCTACTGACACCGTCCACTGCCCTACTGACACCGTCCACGGCACTACTGACCCCCATCCTCGGCCCTACTGACACCACCCACTGCCCTACTGACACCACCCACTGCTCTACTGACATCTTCCACTGTGCTACTGACACCATCCACTGCCCTACTGACACCGTCCACTGCGCTACTGACAAGTCCACTGCTCTACTGACACCTGACACCGCCCTCTGCTCTACTGATACCGTCCACTGCTCTACTGACACCGCCCACTGCTCTACTGACACCCCCCACTGCCCTACTGACACTGCCCTCTGCCCTACTGACTGACACCATCCACTGCCCTACTGACTGACACCATCCACTGCCCTACTGACACCATCCACTGCGCTACTGACACCATCCACTGCTCTACTGACAAAGTCCACTGCTCTACTGACACCTGACACCGCCCACTGCCATACTTATACCGTCCACTGCTCTACTGACACCGCCCACTGCCCTACTGACATCGCCCTCTGCTCTACTGACTGACACCATCCACTGCCCTACTGACTGACACTGTCCACTGCCCTACTGACTGACACTGTCCACTGCCCTACTGACTGACACTGCCCACTGCCCTACTGACTGACACTGCCCACTGCCCTACTGACACCGTCCACTGCCCTACTGACTGACACTGTCCTCTGCCCTACTGACTGACACTGTCCTCTGCCCTACTGACACCGTCCACTGCGCTACTGACACCATCAACTGCTCTACTGACACCATCAACTGCTCTACTGACACCTGACACCGCCCACTGCCCTACTTATACCGTCCACTGCTCTACTGACACCACCCACTGCCCTACTGACATCTTACACTGTGCTACTGACACCGTCCACTGCCCTACTGACACCGTCCACTGCGCTACTGACACCATCAACTGCTCTACTGACAAAGTCCACTGCTCTACTGACACCACCCACTGACCTACTGACACTGTCCACTGCCCTACTGACTGACACTGTCCTCTGCCCTACTGACTGACACTGTCCACTGCCCTACTGACACCGTCCACTGCGCTACTGACACCATCAACTGCTCTACTGACACCATCAACTGCTCTACTGACACCTGACACCGCCCACTGCCCTACTTATACCGTCCACTGCTCTACTGACACCACCCACTGCCCTACTGACATCTTACACTGCCCTACTGACACCGTCCACTGCCCTACTGACACCGCCTACTGCCCTACTGACACCGCCCTCTGCCCTACTGACTGACACCATCCACTGCCCTACTGACTGACACCATCCACTGCCCTACTGACTGACACCGTCCACTGCCCTACTGACCCCCATCCTCGGCCCTACTGACCCCCATCCTCAGCCCTACTGACACCACCCACTGCCCTACTGACACTGTCCACTGCACCACTGACACCATCCACTACCCTACTGACTGACACCGTCTTCTGCCCTACTGACCCCTGTAATCTGCTCTGCAAACTGCTAACACCTGTACACTAGAGGGAAGCGTGATGCAGTATGATGCACATTTTAAGCATATCAGTTTCCTTTTTTTGTGTCACTGCACAAAGTGACACTTCATTCATGTCACCGCACAGCAGCATCTCACCAGTGTGATGCGATATTATGCAAACATGTTGCATATCTCACATCTCTGGAACACAGAGAAACAGTGTTCTGGTATGAACATGACACATAGAAAACTATTGTCTTCTGTGGGTCATTGTAGTTACCTGCATTTATCCATAAGGAAAAAAAAAACTCAGGTAACTGCACACAGTGTAAAAAAAAAGGCGCCAAATCCCAGTGATCTGATCTCTTCTATGTTGTTCACGTAGATCTCCACCTCTCTAAGGTTGCCTACCCCTGCTCTACAGTGACACCAGGACAGAAAGTCAGGGGAATTCAAAATTCTCACCAGAACTGAAATAGAGTGGAAACCGTCCAATTGTGACTCTCAGGGCCATTAATAAGGGGGTACTGCCAGCCTCCTGTACGGGGCCCAGGCTCCATCAGTTCAACAGGTGACCCAGGTAGCTGACAAGCAGGATCCTGGACAGGAGGGGGTGATCGGGGTGGTGGGGGGCATTTATCAGAACTGATCCCCTGTAGTCCCCCCCTACAGCAGCTGAAAACCAGCTTCTCCTCCTCCCCACCAGCTTTAAGGGGAGGGGGGAACTAAAGGAGATCAGTTCCAGTAAATGCCCCTCCTGTCCAAGATACCCTTCCCCCTGCTGCCCGGGCCTCCTTGTATGCCCCCCAGGGATCATTTCAGGAAGGAGAGCATGGGGGTGATGGAGTGGTAAATATGCCATATTTACAAGCCCCCTGCTTTTGTGAATGAACACAGTGAATGATCAGTAAAGCATAGAAACTATTTTTATTATGCTTTACTTTTGTGAATAAACAGGAAGCCTCTGTACAAATCACTTCCAGTTCATTCATCCGCAGTGTAGCTGAGGCTGCAGAGAAAGGCTTGAAGAATCTATGTCCTTAGTTCCTTTCTTGGTCTCAAGGGTGAGACATCAGGGGTCTGTTTAGACCTCTAATGTTTCACCAAAGCTCCCCCAACAGTGTTTTGAAAAAAATGTAATAAATAAATAAATAATAAATAAGCAGTTTGTGTGGCTGGAGCTGCCTGTTAGGGCTCATTTACACTTACTTCGGCTTCAACAAGGCTTCAACAAGGCTTTGGACAGGCTTTATTAAAGCTTTCTGAACACAAGTCAAAGCTGATGTCACTAAATAAAATACACCTGCTTTTGCTTTACTTTGGCTTCACTTCAAAAAGTATACCCCATGTAGCTTCAGTGGTGCTTCAAAGCGTCTTCAAATCCTCCATAGAAGTCTATAGCAAAGCTCGCTTGAAGCCCCACTGAAGCTCCATCGAAGCCCCATCGAAGCCTCACCGAAGCCTTATAAAAGCTCCACTGAAGCCCCACCAAAGCTCCACCGAAGCCCCATCGAAGCCCCACCGAAGCCTCATCGATGCCTCATGGAAGCACCAAGCAAAAGCAGGTGTAAACAGGACTGTAAGCTAACCGTTTTATTTAGTGACAGGAGCTTTGACTAGCATTCAGAGAGCTTTAACAAAGCCTATCCAAAGCCATGTTTTGAAGCAAGTGTAAACTAGCCCTTACTCTAGGGACAGAGCAACTCTACTTACACAGCCACAGGTTCTAATTTGACACGTGTGCAGGTCTGGGTGAGTGGCCCCAAATGCACACTGTCTGTGATCAGGCCGTAAACCTGCACCAACATGCCTATCAAATTAGAACCTATGGCTATATTAGTACAGCCGCTGCGACCCCTTAGCATAACATAGGCTGCCTGCATACAGCTCCAGCCAAATAAAAAAAATTATGATTTACACTGTACTGGCCATAGCACTCATGTCAATGAGCCCCAAGACCTCATTTACACATAGAGCTTCATTTATTAACTGCTTGTGTCTGCCAATAATGATTTTAGTGTATTTTTAGTGAAAATCTAATTTTTATATTTTCAGATGTGGGGGCCCTGTTAGGTACGCGATACAAGCCCCATGATTTCTAACAGCAACCCTGGTGACACTTATTCCAAAAACAACTGTCTAGGAGGGGATTTCCCTCATTTAGGAAATCTCTTTTCACTCCCAGTCATGTCTACAGGACATGAATTAACAGGAAAACGACCTTATTGGGAACTTGACAGAGTTTTATCCAGTCTCTATTAGGGATTGGCCCAACCCCCCCTTGTTCGGTTCGCACCATAACATCTCGAACAGGCAAAAAGTTCTAGCGAACGTGCGAACTCCATTTGAGTCTATAGGACGCGGACATGAAAATCCTCCCTTTTAAAGGCTTATATGCAAGGTATTGCCCTAAAAAGTGTATGGGGACCCAGGTACTGCCCTGGGGGACTTGTATCAATGCAAAAAAAAGGTTTTAAAATGATCGTTTTTAAAGGATCAGTAATTTTAATTATGCTTAAAGTGAAACAACAATAATTAATAATTCCTTCAAATATAGTGCCTGGGGGGGGTTCCCCTTAGTCTGCCTGTAAAGTGGCACATCTGTACAATAAATAGAACATGCTGCAGCAATAATGACATTTCTAAAGGAAAAGATGTCATTTAAACTTGTTCGCAGCTATAATGTATTGCCGGCTCCTGGCAATACAGATTTAACAAAATGAAAAAAAATGGTGTAGGGTGCCCCCCTCCAGTTCATACCAGGCCCTTTGGGTCTGGTATGGATTTTAAGGGGAACAAAATAAACAAAATGGCGTCCCCCCCCCAAAAAATATATACCAGAACCTTATCCGAGCATGCAGCCTGGAGGTCAGGAAAAGGGGGGGGGCGAGTGAGCGCCCCCCCCTCCAGAATCATACCAGGCCACATGTCCTCAACATGGGAGGCTGACCTCGGGAAGAGGCCCTTATGCCCTCAACAAGGGCACAAGGGCCTCTTCCCACAACCCTGGGCTGTGGATTATCGGGGTCTGTGGGTGGGAGGCTTATTGGAATCTGGAATCCCCTTTAACAAGATCCTGCCCCCCCACATGTGAATGGGTACATTGTACCCCTACCCATTTACCAAAGAAGTGTCAAAAAGTAAAAGACACAGGAAACAGTTTTTGACAAATCCTATATTAAAAAAAAAAAAAATAGTGTCCCTCAATGTAATCCATTGTCAATCACATCGCCTGCTGGATCCGAAAAATTGAAAAATAATGCTCCGCCTCCTGGGAGGCCACTGGCCACCTGTCTCCTCTCTGCTTTGACAGTTCTTATAAATTATATAGGCAAGGGGCGGGGCCACCTCGGTTACATTACCCAGTGGTGCAGTTCCCTTAAGATGTCAGGTGACATCAGAAAGGGGCGGTGCCACCAGATGACATAGCCGGGTCGCCCTGCCCCTTGGCTATATAAGAGCTGTCAAAGCTGAGAGGAGGCAGGCAGTGATGGCAGCTTTTTTGTTTTATTTTTGCGAGCAACGTGATTTGACGATGGATTACATCGAGGGACACTATTTATTTATTTATTTTTTTTTTTAATAAAGGACTTGTCCAAAACGGTTTCCCGTGGTTATTACTTTTTGATACTTTTTTGGTGAATGTATAGGGGTACAATGTACCCGATACCCATTCACATAGGGGGGTGAGATCTGGGGGCCCCCTTGTTAAAGGGGGCTTCCAGATTCCTATAAGTCCCCCACTCGCAGACACACAGATCAGGGTTGTCAGGCTCCCCAAAGCACCCTCCCCCTGTTGAGGGCAAGCGGCCTGGTATGGTTCAGGAGAGGGGGGACGAGCGAGTGCCTAGCCTGCCAGGCTGCATGCTCGTATAAGGGTCTGGTATGGATTTTGAGGGGGACCCCATGCCTTTTTTTTTTTAATTTTGGTAGGAAGTTCCCCTTAAAATCTACACCAGACCCGAAGGTCCTAGTATGGATTTTGGGGGGGGGGGGGGGCCATGCCGTTTTTTATTTTTTCTTATATTCTGTCATGGGGTTCCCCTTAACCACTTCAATGCAGGGCACTTTCACCCCCTTCCTGCCCAGACCAATTTTCAGCTTTCAGAGCTCTCACACTTTGATTGAGAATTACTCATGCAGCACTGTACCCAAACAAAATTTTTATCATTTTTTTCACACAAATAGAGTTTTCTTTTGGTGGTATTTAAAGGAGAAGTCTAGCCTGAGCTTTTTAGGCTGGACTTCTCCTCTGGGTCACAGGAGTGCAAACCATTTTGCACTCCTGTGACCCATTTTCAGCAGAGAGCGGTCTGTAGTCTGCTCTCTGCTGACATCACTACCATCAGTCGATTTATTTTTTGCGATATAAGTTAAAATAGAGCAAAAATTTTGAAAAAAAAACCCCACTTTTTTTTAGTTTCTATTACAACGTTTTTCAAATAAGTAATTTTTGTTCATAAAATTGGGCCAAAATCTATACTGCTACATATCTTTGGTTAAAATAACCCAAATTAGTGGATATTATTTAGTCTGTGTGAAAGTTATAGCCTCTACAAGCTATGGTGCAAATCATAAAAAAAATTGATCACACCTGATGTACTATCTCATTTCTCGAGGCCCTAAAATGTCAGGACTGTACAAATACCCCCCCAAATTACCCCTTTTTGAAAAGTTGACAGTCCAAGGTATTTAGTAAGAGGCATGGTGAGTTTTTTGAAGTTGTAAGTTTTTCCCACAATTCTTGGAAAAATTAAGAATTTTTTTTTTTTTGTACACAAAATTGTCATTGTCAAGTTATTTCTCACACAGCATATGCATAGTTCCAATTACACCCCAAAATACATTCTGCTACTCCTCCTGAGTATGGTGATACCACATGTGTGAGACTTTTTCACAGCCTGACCACATAGAGAGGCCCAACATGCAGGGAGCACCATCAGGCGTTCTAGGGGCATAAATTACACATCTAATTTCATTCCTACCCATCAAACTTTTGAAGGTCCTGGAGCACCAGGGCAATGGAATTACCCACAAAATGACCCCATTTTGGAAAGAAACACTCCAATGTATATTCTGTGAGTATAACAAAACAAAAACTCTTGCGCATAAATGTGTGGCCCGACAGTTCAAAGTTTTCGATTGATGGTAGCTTTCAGCCTTGCTGCCCTCAAGGATAGGGAAATCCTAACATGCAGACAAAAAACAGAAACGAGAGGGCGCACCGGCCTTGTGCATTATCTTTAAAAAAGTTTATTAAAAGAAGGAAACGTAAAAATACTACTCACAAGGGTAGATAAAAATCGCGCATAATGGTCTATTGATGGTGATAATGGATACACCGATAGCAGTCTCCAGACCTACGGACAAGACGTGCAGCTGCTGGCTGATGCGTTTCGAAGGTAGCACCTTCTTCTTCAGAGCCTAGCAGTGTCCATCTCTTACAGCTACTTAAATAGTGTGCTCATCTAAGGAGCACAGACCAGGCTGACCCAAGAGCCACTCCCATGTGAATGGGCGGTCAAGAGGCGGGCCCTGGCGTTACACCATAGAAACCATATGTATACATATATGTAGGCACACCAAAGTGTGTGTGGAACACAAGTGCACAAGTGTGGCAAGTGTCTCAAAGAGGATGGGAAAGGGGAAAAGCCGGCGGGGGAAGGGGTGGAGGGGGGAAGATATATATCATGGTGGTGACGGTGATAGCAGGGGTAATGTGCGCATGGAATGTGTGATGCAGCACATCAGACAGCCAGGCACCTCTAAGCTGAGGACTCCCATAAATGCAACCACTTACATAGACAAAGAAAGTTGTAACATTCAAATCACATTCAAAACACCGTGTCTGTCGGATGCTGGGATCTGTGGCTGGCCAAAACTTTAAATATTCAACTACAGGTTTGCCTTCTCCCCTTTTTTTGCTCCAGTGCACCGTTGTGGCCAGCACGCATCCGGGACGGGCAGGGTAGGTGTAATTTTACATACCCATAATTTGAGGGATTGAGACACATTGATGGAGTACCCAGAGAGCAGCATTTCATATATACAAACCATTACCATCTGTCATCTTATTCTCAAGTACTTCCGTTCTCCCTTTGACCATTGGTTCTAAAATAAGCAACGCTAACATCACAGATGAATTCCTCTTTCCAATTAAGCCCCTGAAGAAGGACTGAAATCTAATATACCCCGAAACGCGTTGGGCTTGAAAAGGGTTTCCATCGTTTAAATACCACCGTGTAGTGGAATACAACTAATGGGCTTAATAAGAGCCCCTACTGTAGAAATATCCTTGTTTAGTTGAACACAATCAGTAATGTTTTTGATCTGTATGTATCAAACATGTTTCCGTTGCTTGGAATGTTTATTATGTTTTTATAATCTTTTAATAAAAATACTGTTTTTACTTTTATATGAGTTTATACTCTATACAATTTTTGTGCAAGTGCCGGAAAAATCCAATTAGGGGAAATTCTTTTAGTTAATAACATTCAAATCACATGCAAAAGTCTGTACTATAGACAGCATGTAAGGAATATTATACGGGTCAATGATTGTCTAGAGCGGCAGGACCCATCTACACTTGTCGTCTAGAGAGACAAATAGCTTAATTCCCAGAGTGTATAAATGTACAGATCTTACCTCAAGGACACTGTATAGCTATAGGCGGCGGTTGGAACGCACGCCATGTTCGTTGTGTGTTTTGCGGTCCAGGGAGGGGAAGTGAAAGTGCCGTATTGCTTCCTGTGCCCTTGCAGTCATTCAGGGATGTGTCAGCAATAGAAAGCACAAGCAGCCATGTAAATGAAGACAGACTCTAGAGGCTAAAAGCAGATACATTAGAGATGGCAAGCTGAAAACACCATATAAAGGAATGGAGAGACTAAGGGACTGAACTAGTGTCAAATTACCAATAACATCCGTGCACCTGTAGCACTTGCAACCCCACACAAACGATGTGTGCCCACATGTACACAAAATAGGCATGTTGATCAGTTTTGTCGTTGAATAGGGGAATAAATAGCCAGATAATCAACAAAATATGCAAAATATGCAAAAATATGCGCATTAACATGCAAACACTCAAACACACACACACACTCTTGTGTGTGTGTATGCATATATATGCATGCATGTCATATGACACATGTAGGTAAGAGATGGAAACCTGCACTACAATTGTAGATACAAATATATACATATTACATATAAATGAGTGCATGGTTATCATTTAAAAATGGTATACAATAACATTCTAAAAAGTAAATGAATAAATAAAACGGAATAAAAAGGTTCCCAAATAAAAAATAAAAATAAAATAAATTAAATACTTTGCATGAGTTCATACTACTGTATAGTGCATACACGTACCATTACTATCACTACAGGGGAACCTTTTATCGTAAAAGGGGAGATGAAGGGAAAGGGGGAAAATTTACAATAAATACCTGTAGAAAAATTGCCAGGCATATTGCATATATACACGCGTAGGTACACATGCATAGACCCATACATAAATATGCATACACTCGCACATATACACACACATACATATATGCATATATATGCGCGCGTGCGCACACATCCACATGCGCAGCGAGCTAGAACAGAATAACCTATAGATAAGAAGATGGAACCATAGATGTACCCGCACAGCCTGTGCGTACTATCATTACTGGGATATATATATATATATATAGTCACAAATTTATATAGCTACATACACATACATATGTAAAGACCCCTTGAGAACTAAATTGACATGAAGGACCATATAAATAAAAAAGATGGATGAGTGCACATAGTATACACACACATATATATATATATATATATATATATATATATATATATATATATATATATATATATATATATATATATATATATATATATATATATATATATATATATATATATATATATATATATGTATATGTATATGTATATATATATATATATATATATATATATATATATATATATATATATATATATATATATATATATATATATATATACATACATACATACATATACATACACACACATATACATACACATACACATGCGCGTATATTGGGGGTAGAGTTGGAAGGATATCTAAACCACCATCATACTATTTTGTGTATCTCGGGGTCTTCGTTGAGACCTCCGGGAGCGAGACTCCCGAGAGTGAAAATCCAGTAGGCCTCGCGCTTACATAGTATCTAGTGTTTCCTCCCTGGGTCTAGCCCTCCCCCAATTGACTCGATACCAAATCATACCTGCAGGGTTTCCTTGATGGGCTTCTACAAAAATGGTGAGGAACTGGGTATTTATCCCTTAAATTGATAATGCCACACTTGTGCTCTCCTATTCTGACCCTCATAGGGCGCTGAGTGCAGCCGACATACAGGCGGCCACAGGGACAAACAATGCCATAGACTATATACTCAGTCCCACAGTTCATGAACTGTTTGAGTTTATGGACTCTTCCATCTCTCCCTACAACGGTTTTCTTTCTGTGCCACATGTACATACATGTGCCACAGTTTTTAACGCCGCACCTGTAGCTCCCTTTCTGATCAAATATTGTGGTCCAGAGGCTGGTCGGTCTATTGATAGTATTGTTGACCCTACTAGGCGCAACAAGACTCCTAAGGTCACGTGGTTTACGGAACACAATATTTGGATGGTCTGGGAGTGTGTCACCTAGTACAGGGTCATGTTTAAGGATATTCCAATTTCTCTTCAAGATGTTCTGGATCTCAAAGGCTTTGTTTGTATACTGGGTGGAGAATCTAACCTGTTGGGTATCTGGTGTAATACGGCATTGGGGACCAGTGATGTCATTTGTTAAATTATCATAGAGAGCCAGATATTTATTGAAAGCCATCTCAATATGGCCCACATCATAATTTTTTCTCTAAACTTTTGTATAAGAAGCTTACTCTGCTCTAAGTAGTCTTTTTTTTTTCATACAAGTACGCCTCAAGCGACAGAATTGACCATAGGGAACGTTTTGTATCCACCTTGGGTGGTGATTACTTTTGGCATGCAGGTACGAATTGCCTCCACTAGGTTTAAAGTGGGTTCTAGAGCAGATGTCACCATCGGGATCTCCCTGGAGTTCTAGATCTAAAAAGACTAGACGCTTGCTGTCTATAACATGTGTAAATTCTATGCCAAAGGAGTTGTTTTTACAAAACTCTACAAAATTATTAAGATCATCATCTGACCCGTCCCATATGATTAAAATATCGTCAATATATCTGGCGTACAGCACCAAATTGGCCCCAAAAGGATTGTTTTTCCATATATAAGTGTTCTCCCAGAGGCCCATGAAAATATTGGCATAGCTGGGGGCAAACCTTGCCCCCATAGCTGTGCCCCTAATTTGCAGATAATATTCGCCCAGAAAGGAAAAAATAATTATGTGTAAGGGAAAACTTGACACAGTTCAACAAAAATTTAGCTTGTGAGGGATTGAGTTTATCGTCCTCTAGTAGAAAGTGATTCATGGCTCTAAGGCCATGTGTGTGATCAATGGATGTGTATAATGAAGCCACATCAAGGGAAAGCCATCTATAGCTAGGCTGCCATTTGTAGTTGGACAGAATATCTAGCATATGGCTAAAGTCTCTTACGAAGGAAGGTAAATTAGTTACAGTGTCTTGTAAAAAATAATCAATGTAGAAGCCCAGATTACTAGAGAGACTATCCATCCCAGCTATTATTGGCCTGCCCGGGGGGTTGATTAAGCTTTTGTGTATCTTGGGTATATGATAAAAATGCGGGGTCACCGCATGCCTATTATACAAAAAGTAATATTCATTCTTTGTAATCACTTTCTCCAATAATGCCTCATCTAGAAGTATTTTGAGCTCTTTTGTGTATTCTACTGTAGGATCTTTACTGAGTTTGGTATAGGTATTCGTATCACCCAGGAGTCTCTTTGCCTCATTGATGTACTCATCTTTATTTTGAATGACCAGACTTCCCCCTTTATCTGCCTTTCGTATAACTATATCCTGATTCTGTTTTAGACTGTCTATAGTTTTAGAAAGAGGGTCAGTATTTTTGGCATAACTTGTCTTATTGGTAGAATGATCGAACTTGGTTTTAAAGGTGTTAAAAACTACATCATAAAATGTAGAGATAAATTTTCCTTTTGCCCAGTGGGGAAAGAAAGACGATCTGGGTCTAAATGGAGTATGAACTATTGCACTTTCCCCTATGGGACAAGCCATGGACACAGAGGTGGTCTGTCCATCAGGTTGTGCCTCAAGATATAACTCCTCTAATATATTTAGTATGGAGTCCTCATCTACACTTGTTTCAGAGGGTAAAGATGCTCCCAACTCAGCTCCAATGTTAGTATCATCACCATCAATGTCACTTCTCGCTTTTTTAAGGATGTAATATCTCTGGATAGTAAGTTTGCGTATATACTTATTTAAATCAATGAAAAGCTCAAACAAATTGGGTACACTGGGTGGGGCATAGTTGAGGCCTTTTCTGAGGAGGTCCAGTTCTGTTTCCGAAAAGACAGAACTGGATAGGTTAAAGATTTAAACTCTAGAGGAGAAAGTTGCATCGATGGAGGGCCCTGCAACGATCAACAAGATCCTGGACCCTCTAGAGTTAACTCCATCAATGTCGAAAAAAACAAGGAAAAGAGAGTAAGAACAAGAAGAGGTGCAAGAGGAGGAAAGGGACGTAAAAAGAGACAGACTTTAGATACTACCCATTCCACCATTAAAATCTTTAACCTATCCAGTTCTGTCTTCTGTCTGTCGGAAACAGAACTGGACCTCCTCAGAAAAGGCCTCAACTATGCCCCACCCAGTGTACCCAATTTGTTTGAGCTTTTCATTGATTTAAATAAGTATATACGCAAACTTACTATCCAGAGATATTACATCCTTAAAAAAGCGAGAAGTGACATTGATGGTGATGATACTAACATTGGAGCTGAGTTGGGAGCATCTTTACCCTCTGAAACAAGTGTAGATGAGGACTCCATACTAAATATATTAGAGGAGTTATATCTTGAGGCACAACCTGATGGACAGACCACCTCTGTGCCCATGGCTTGTCCCATAGGGGAAAGTGCAATAGTTCATACTCCATTTAGACCCAGATCGTCTTTCTTTCCCCACTGGGCAAAAGGAAAATTTATCTCTACATTTTATGATGTAGTTTTTAACACCTTTAAAACCAAGTAGACAAGTTATGCCAAAAATACTGACCCTCTTTCTAAAACTATAGACAGTCTAAAACAGAATCAGGATATAGTTATACGAAAGGCAGATAAAGGGGGAGTCTGGTCATTCAAAATAAAGATGAGTACATCAATGAGGCAAAGAGACTTCTGGGTGATACGAATACCTATACCAAACTCAGTAAAGATCCTACAGTGGAATACACAAAAGAGCTCAAAATACTTCTAGATGAGGCATTATTGGAGAAAGTGATTACAAAGAATGCATATTGCTTTTTGTATAATAGGCATGCGGTGACCCCGCATTTTTATCATATACCCAAGATACACAAAAGCCTAATCAACCTCCCGGGCAGGCCAATAATAGCTGGGATGGATAGTCTCTCTAGTAATCTGGGCTCCTACATTGATTATTTTTTACAAGACACTGTAACTAATTTACCTTCCTTCGTAAGAGACTCTAGCCATATGCTCGATATTCTGTCCAACTACAAATGGCAGCCTAGCTATAGATGGCTTTCCCTTGATGTGGCTTCATTATACACATCCATTGATCATACACATGGCCTTAGAGCCATGAATCACTTTCTACTAGAGGACGATAAACTCAATCCCTCACAAGCTAAAGTTTTGTTGAACTGTGTCAAGTTTTCCCTTACACATAATTATTTTTCCTTTCTGGGCGAATATTATCTGCAAATTAGGGGCACAGCTATGGGGGCAAGGTTTGCCCCCAGCTATGCCAATATTTTCATGGGCCTCTGGGAGAACACTTATATATGGAAAAACAATCCTTTTGGGGCCAATTTGGTGCTGTACGCCAGATATATTGACGATATTTTAATCATATGGGACGGGTCAGATGATGATCTTAATAATTTTTTAGAGTTTTGTAAAAACAACTCCTTTGGCATAGAATTTACACATGTTATAGACAGCAAGCGTCTAGTCTTTTTAGATCTAGAACTCTAGGGAGATCCCGATGGTGACATCTGCTCTAGAACCCACTTTAAACCTAGTGGAGGCAATTCGTACCTGCATGCCAAAAGTAATCACCACCCAAGGTGGATACAAAACGTTCCCTATGGTCAATTCTGTCGCTTGAGGCGTACTTGTATGAAAAAAGAAGACTACTTAGAGCAGAGTAAGCTTCTTATACAAAAGTTTAGAGAAAAAGATTATGATGTGGGCCATATTGAGATGGCTTTCAATAAATATCTGGCTCTCTATGATAATTTAACAAATTACATCACTGGTCCCCAATGCTGTATTACACCAGATACCCAACAGGTTAGATTCTCCACCCAGTATACAAACAAAGCCTTTGAGATCCAGAACATCTTGAAGAGAAATTGGAATATCCTTAAACATGACCCTGTACTAGGTGACACTCTCCCAGACCATCCAAATATTGTGTTCCGTAAACCACGTGACCTTAGGAGTCTTGTTGCGCCTAGTAGGGTCAACAATACTATCAATAGACCGACCAGCCTCTGGACTAGGGATGAGCTTCGAGTTCGAGTCGAACTCATGTTCTACTCGAACATTGGCTGTTCGCAAGTTCGCCGAACAGCGAACAATTTGGGGTGTTCGCGGCAAATTCGAATGCCGCGGAACACCCTTTAAAAGTCTATGGGAGAAATCAAAAGTGCAAATTTTAAAGGCTTATATGCAAGTTATTGTCATAAAAAGTGTTTGGGGACCCGGGTCCTGCCCCAGGGGACATGGATCAATGCAAAAAAAAGTTTTAAAAACGGACGTTTTTTCAGGAACAGTGATTTTATTAATGCTTAAAGTCAAACAATAAAAGTGTAATATCCCTTTAAATTTCGTACCTGGGGGGTGTCTATAGTATGCCTGTAAAGGGGCGCATGTTTCCTGTGTTTAGAACAGTCTGACAGCAAAATGACATTTGGAAGGAAAAAACTCATTTAAAACTACCCGCGGCTATTGCATTGCCGACAATACACATAGAAGTTCATTGATAAAAACGGCATGGGAATTCCCCACAGGGCAACCCCGAACCAAAATAAAAAAAAAAAAAAAAATGATGTGGGGGTCCCCCTAAATTCCATACAAGGCCCTTCAGGTCTGGTATGGATATTAAGGGGAACCCCAGCCAAAATTTAAAAAAAAAATTGACGTGGGGTTCCCCCTAAATTCCATACCAGACCCTTCAGGTCTGGTATGGATTTTAAGGGGAACCCCGCGCCAAAAAAAAAAAAAAAACGGCGTGGGGTCCCCCCAAAAATCCATACCAGACCCTTATCCGAGCACGCAACCTGGCAGGCCGCAGGAAAAGAGGGGGGGACGAGAGTGCGGCCCCCCCTCCCTCCTGAACCGTACCAGGCCACATGCCCTCAACATTGGGAGGGTGCTTTGGGGTAGCCCCCCAAAACACCTTGTCCCCATGTTGATGAAGACAAGGGCCTCATCCCCACAACCCTGGCCGGTGGTTGTGGGGGTCTGCGGGCGGGGGGCTTATCGGAATCTGGAAGCCCCCTTTAACAAGGGGACCCCCAGATCCCGGCCCCCCCCCTGTGTGAAATGGTAAGGGGGTACTTACCCCTACCATTTCACTAAAAAACTGTCAAAAATGTTAAAAATGACAAGAGACAGTTTTTGACAATTCCTTTATTTAAATGCTTCTTCTTTCTTCCTTCATCTTCTTCTTCTGGTTCTTCTGGCTCTTCTGGTTCTTCCTCCGGCGTTCTCGTCCAGCATCTTCTCCGCGGCGTCTTCTATCTTCTTCTCCTCGGGCCGCTCCGCACCCATGGCATGAGGGGGGAGGCTCCCGCTCTTCTCTTCATCTTCTTCTCTTCTTCATCTTCTTCTTCATCTTCTTCTTCTTCTTCTCTTCTTCCTTCTTCTCTTCTTCATGTCTTCTCCGGGCCGCTCCGCAGCCATGCTGTGGCATGGAGGGAGGCTCCCGCTGTGTGACGGCGTCTCTTCGTCTGACGGTTCTTAAATAACGGGGGGCGGGGCCATCCGGTGACCCCGCCCCCCTCTGACGCACGGTGACTTGAGGGACTTCCCTGTGACGTCACGGGGAATGCCACAGGGAAGTCCCGTCATGTCACCGTGCGTCAGAGGGGGGCGGGGTCACCGGGTGGCCCCGCCCCCCGTTATTTAAGAACCGTCAGACGAAGAGACGCCGTCACACAGCGGGAGCCTCCCTCCATGCCACAGCATGGCTGCGGAGCGGCCCGGAGAAGACATGAAGAAGAGAAGTAGGAAGAAGAGAAGAAGAAGAAGAAGATGAAGAAGAAGATGAAGAAGAGAAGAAGATGAAGAGAAGAGCGGGAGCCTCCCCCCTCATGCCATGGGTGCGGAGCGGCCCGAGGAGAAGAAGATAGAAGACGCCGCGGAGAAGATGCTGGACGAGAACGCCGGAGGAAGAACCAGAAGAGCCAGAAGAACCAGAAGAAGAAGAAGATGAAGGAAGAAAGAAGAAGCATTTAAATAAAGGAATTGTCAAAAACTGTCTCTTGTCATTTTTAACATTTTTGACAGTTTTTTAGTGAAATGGTAGGGGTAAGTACCCCCTTACCATTTCACACAGGGGGGGGCCGGGATCTGGGGGTCCCCTTGTTAAAGGGGGCTTCCAGATTCCGATAAGCCCCCCGCCCGCAGACCCCCACAACCACCGGCCAGGGTTGTGGGGATGAGGCCCTTGTCTTCATCAACATGGGGACAAGGTGTTTTGGGGGGCTACCCCAAAGCACCCTCCCAATGTTGAGGGCATGTGGCCTGGTACGGTTCAGGAGGGGGGGGGGGCCGCACTCTCGTCCCCCCCTCTTTTCCTGCGGCCTGCCAGGTTGCGTGCTCGGATAAGGGTCTGGTATGGATTCTTAGGGGGACCCCACGCCGTTTTTTTTTTTTTTTTTGGCGCGGGGTTCCCCTTAAAATCCATACCAGACCTGAAGGGTCTGGTATGGAATTTAGGGGGAACCCCACGTCAATTTTTTTTTTTAATTTTGGCTGGGGTTCCCCTTAATATCCATACCAGACCTGAAGGGCCTTGTATGGAATTTAGGGGGACTCCCACATCATTTTTTTTTTTAAATTTTGGTTCGGGGTTGCCCTGTGGGGAATTCCCATGCCGTTTTTATCAATGAACTTCTATGTGTATTGTCGGCAATGCAATAGCCGCGGGTAGTTTTAAATGTGTTTTTTCCTTCAAAATGTCACTTTGCTGTCAGACTGTTCTAAACACAGGAAACATGCGCCCCTTTACAGGCATACTATAGACACCCCCCAGGTATGAAATTTAAAGGGATATTACACTTTTATTGTTTGACTTTAAGCATTATTAAAATCACTGCTCCTGAAAAAACGGCCGTTTTTAAAACTTTTTTTTGCATTGATTCATGTCCCCTGGGGGAGGACCCGGGTCCCCAAACACTTTTATTGACAATAACTTGCATATTAGCCTTTAAAATTAGCACTTTTGATTATTCATGTTCGTGTCCCATAGACTTTAACGGCGTTCGCGTGTTCGAACGAATTTTTTTCCTGTTCGCATGTTCTGGTGCGAACCGAACAGGGGGGTGTTCGGCTCATCCCTACTCTGGACCACAATATTTGATCAGAAAGGGAGCTACAGGTGCGGCGTTAAAAACTGTGGCACATGTATGTACATGTGGCACAGAAAGAAAACTGTTGTAGGGAGAGATGGAAGAGTCCATAAACTCAAACAGTTCATGAACTGTGGGACTGAGTATATAGTCTATGGCATTGTTTGTCCCTGTGGCCGCCTGTATGTCGGCCGCACTCAGCACCCTATGAGGGTCAGAATAGGAGAGCACAAGTGTAGCATTATCAATTTAAGGGATAAATACCCAGTTCCTCACCATTTTGTAGAAGCTCATCAAGGAAACCCTGCAGGTATGAGGGTATTTGGTATCGAGTCAATTGGGGGAGGGCTAGACCCAGGGAGGAAACACCAGAGACTATGTAAGCGCGAGGCCTACTGGATTTTCACTCTCGGGAGTCTCGCTCCCAGAGGTCTCAACGAAGACCCCGAGATACACAAAATAGTATGATGGTGGTTTAGATATCCTTCCAACTCTACCCCCAATATACGCGCATGTGTATGTGTATATATATATATATATATATATATATATATATATATATATATATATATAT
Source organism: Aquarana catesbeiana (assembly GCF_042186555.1). Lineage (NCBI taxonomy): Eukaryota > Metazoa > Chordata > Amphibia > Anura > Ranidae > Aquarana > Aquarana catesbeiana. The sequence goes on from NC_133324.1 coordinate 791,669,474, forward strand.
ATATATATATATATATATATATATATATATATATATATATATATATATATATATGTGCATATATGTATACTATGTGCACTCATCCATCTTTATTTATTTATATGGTCCTTTATGTCAATTTAGTTCTCAAGGGGTCTTTACATATGTATGTGTATGTAGCTATATGTATTTGTGACTCTATATATATATATATATATGTATCCCAGTAATGATAGTACGCACAGGCTGTGCGGGTACATCTATGGTTCCATCTTCTTATCTATAGGTTATTCTGCTCTAGCACGCTGCGCATGTGGATGTGTGCGCACGCGCGCATATATATGCATATTTGTATGTGTGTGTATGCGTGTGTGTGTGCGCGTGTGTATATGTGCAAGTGTATGCGTATTTATGTATGGGTCTATGCATGTGTACCTACACGTGTATATATGCAATATGCCTGGCAATTTTTCTACAGGTATTTATTGTAAATTTTTCCCCTTTCCCTTCATCTCCCCTTTTACGATAAAAGGTTCCCCTGTAGTGATAGTAATGGTACGTGTATGCACTATACAGTAGTATGAACTCATGCAAAGTATTTAATTTATTTTATTTTTATTTTTTATTTGGGAACCTTTTTATTCCGTTTTATTTATTCATTTCTTTTTAGAATGTTATTGTATACCATTTTTAAATGATAACCATGCACTCATTTATATGTAATATGTATATATTTGTATCTATAATTGTAGTGGAGGTTTCAATCTCTTACCTACATGTGTCATATGACATGCATGCATATATATGCATACGCACACAAGAGAGTGTGTGTGTGTTTATGAGTGCTTGCATGTTAATGCGCATATTTTTGCATATTTTGCATATTTTGTTGATTATCTGGCTATTTATTCCCCTATTCAACGACAAAACTGACCAACATGCCTATTTTGTGTACATGTGGGCACACATCGTTTGTGTGGGGTTGCAAGTGCTACAGGTGCACGGATGTTATTGGTAATTTGACACTAGTTCAGTCCCTTAGTCTCTCCATTCCTTTATATGGTGTTTTCAGCTTGCCATCTCTAATGTGTCTGCTTTTAGCCTCTAGAGTCTGTCTTCATTTACATGGCTGCTTGTGCTTTCTATTGCTGACACATCCATGAATGACAGCGATGGCACAGGAGCAATACGGCGCTTTCACTTCCGCTCCCTGGACCGCAAAACACACAACGAACATGGCGTGCGTTCCAACCGCCGCCTATAGCTATACAGTGTCCTTGAGGTAAGATCTGTACATTTATACACTCTGGGAATTAAGCTATTTGTCTCTCTAGACGACAAGTGTAGATGGGTCCTGCCGCTCTAGACAATCATTGACCGTATGATATTCCTTACATGCTGTCTATAGTACAGACTTTTGCACGTGATTTGAATGTTACAACTTTCTTTGTCTATGTAAGTGGTTGCATTTATGGGAGTCCTAAGCTTAGAGGTGCCTGGCTGTCTGATGTGCTGCATCACACATTCCATGCGCACATTACCCCTGCTATCACCGTCACCACCATGATATATATCTTCCCCCACCCCTTCCCCTTTCCCTTTCCCATCCTCTTTGAGACACTTGCCACACTTGTGCACTTGTCTTCCCCACACACTTTGGTGTGCCTACATATATGTATACATATGGTTTCTATGGTGTTACGCCAGGGCCCGCCTCTTGACCGCCCATTTACATGGGAGTGGCTCTTGGGTCAGCCTGGTCTGTGCTAATTAGATGAGCACACTATTTAAGTAGCTGTAAGAGATGGACACTGCTAGGCTCTGAAGAAGAAGGTGCTACCTTCGAAACGCGTCAGCCAGCAGCTGCACGTCTTATCCGTAGGTCTGGAGACTGCTATCGATGTATCCATTATCACCATCAATAGACCATTATGCGCGATTTTTATCTACCCTTGTGAGTAGTATTTTTACGTTTCCTTCTTTTAATAAACTTTTTTAAAGATAATGCACAAGGCCGGTGCGCCCTCTCTTTTCTGATTTTTGTCTATATTCCGTGAGGCATGGGCTGCAGATAGGGTGATAAGTGTCCTTCGCGCTACCAGTGATGTGTAATAAAAGAGAAATAATATAGGATAATTGCAGCAAAATCTATAGTGTTCACAACAACACAAATATGGTGAAAAAGAAAAGAAAAGTGATTTTGTGCAATAACCTATTATCTGAGGACTAATCCTCTGGGTATCGTGCTGACTAAACAATGATGACAGGAATAGAATATTAAAGTGCAATAATTGCATATGAATAATGTATCATTGTGAAGTAAATATTAATATCTCATAGAAAATTGTGACTGGTAAAATTAAGCATATCAAATATTCACATAAAACAATAAAGTAACTACTGTGAAATGCCAAAATCCTATTATTGGTAATGTGACAATACCAACAACAGTGAAGAAGTGCACATAAAGTGTTAATAGTCCAAATATTAATGAATGAAAATACTATGCCCATATGGTAAGGTGGGCTGTTCTAAATAGTCACAGATATAAATGATATAAAGATGATCCAGTAGGTGGCTCATTAATAATAATGTGATTCAGTAATGTTGCCCATACATAACTCCATTCAATTTTTTCTGGATGTGGTCTCCCAGAACTCTCACCTTAGAGCTGATGAATAATTGCATCTATAAGTTCAGGTTTATAGGTGTTAGCGCTGTTGAATGCTGTCAGTGATGCCTGTTGTGAATTTCTCCTTTAACCACTTCAATACAGGGCACTTATACACCTTCCTGCCCAGACCAATTTTCAGCTTTCAGCGCTGTCGCAGTTTAAATGACAATTGCGCGGTCATGCTACACTGTACCCAAACTAAATTTTTATCATTTTGTTCCCACAAATAGAGATTTCTTTTGGTGGTATTTGATCACCTCTGTGGTTTTTATTTTTTTTGCTAAACAAATAAAAAAAGACCGAAAATTTAGAAAAAAATAAGTTTTGCTTTTGTTTCTGTTAAAAAAATTTGTAAATAAGTAAGTTTTCTGTTTCACTGATGGGCACTGATAAGGCGGTACTGACAGGCACTGATACGGTGGCACTGATGAGGTGGCACCAATGAGCGGGCACTGACGGGCACTGGTAGGCGGCACTGATGGGCACTGGTAGGTGGCACTGATGGGTGGCACTGATATGCAGCACTGATGGGCATTGATAGGCGGCACTGATGGGCACTCATGGGTGGCACTGAAAGGCGGTACTGCTGGGCACTGATAGGGTGGCACTGATAGGCGGCACTGATGGGCACTGCTAGGCACTGATGGGCACTGATGAGCACTGATATGCAGCACTGATATGAGGCACTGATAGGTATCCCTGGTGGCACTGGCAGTGGTAGGCATTGGAGTGGGCACTGATTGGCAGCTGCCTGGGCACAGATTGGCAGCTGCCTGGGCACATATTGGTATTTCCCTGGGGGTCTAGGGGGCATACCTGGTGGTCCAGTGTGGTGGCCATCCTGGTGGTCATGGGCGACTTCCCTGGTTGTCCTGGGCGCTATCCGAGGGGGGGCTGTGCTGATAAACAATCAGCACAAACCCCTCCCTGTCAGGAGAGCAGCCGATCGGCTCTCCTCTACTCGTGTCTGTCAGATGCGAGTGAGGAAAAGCCGATCACCGGCTCTTCCTATTTACATCGTGATCAGCCGTGATTGGACACAGCTGATCACGTGGTAAAGAGTCTCTAGATCGGAGTTGCGGTGTGTCAGACTGACAGATCTGGAAACTATGAAATTACATGAATGTCATGTAGCTGTGTTTGGTTTAGATACAAAGAAATGTAATCACTATGCCCTTAGCATGTGTGTCTATTTAATTTTAGTGGTGCTATGCTGTTGTCAGCTTAGCGGAAGTTATAGTTTAACTTTTTTAGGTTTCTTCTAGGGTCTTGTTACTGTTGCTGTTTGTTGCCAGTAGGTGACAGTGGTGTCTCTGGGAGTATTATGAGAGACTGCACTAATCAAAGCTAAGAATATTTCTCTCTCCCTGACCAATCACTAGGAGCTTAAAGTGGTTCTAAAGGCAGAAGGTTTTTTTTATCTTAATGCATTCTATGCATTAAGGTAAAAAAACATCTGTGTGCAGCAGCCCCCCTTAGCCTGAGCCCCATCTTGATCCAGCGATGCTGCACGAGAGTCTCGGCTGTCCTGTCCTCTCTCTCTTCATTGGCTGCGATAGCAGTGGGGCGCCATTGATCCTCACTGTCAATCAAAGTCAGTGACCCAATGAGGAGAGAGAGGGGGCAAGGCTGAGCTGCAGCTCTGTGTCTGAATAGCCACACAGAGCAGTGACTCGGCTCAGGTGCCTCCATAGCAAGCTGCAAGGCTCCAGCAAGAAGCCACATTTGCACATGAAGGATTGCTATGGTAACATAATAAGAAAGAAATTGCGATATATATAATAGAAAATTAGATAATTGAAAAAAGTGAAAAACTCTTGAGGTTCTCATGGTGTGAGGGCAGGAGTCCAGCCTACCAATTTCTCCATTGCAGCAAGCAATATCTTGCTAAAGCCGATTTGACCTTTTTTTCATTGATTAGGTCAACTACATCTGGTAAGCTGACACCCATTTCATGAGCATTTTTGGGTGATATCTCTAGGCGGTGAAGGGGTTCCACTGTTCGTTTGAATACAAGATCCAGGCACAAGATTAATTCACATATGTACTTTTATGGATACACGCTAAATGTGTGTTTTACCTGATATGGTATATGGTACACTATGGGACACATATGACCACTATGTTATTGCAATTTGTGAATTGAAGTACATTATTTGTATAATACTGGTTATCATTACCATTGGATTAATTAGGCACAATACTCACTACATAGTATTGGTGTTTTGGTTTTATATAGGTAGGCTGGTGTGCAGTGGTTTTTCACTTTTTTCAATTATCAAATTTTCTATTATATATTGCAATTTCATTCTTATTATTTTTATAGCATCATTGCATCACTATATCATTAGCGCTCCTCAAAAATCCTTTTTTCCACATGTGCACTAGTGATTTATCACCTAGTTTGGGATTAGCTGCTATTTATCTTTTTTTACCTTTATTATATATTTTTAATTTTTGATTTTTCACATATCTTATTTAGGTGCGGGATTCAATATTGTTTTCATTGCTATGGTAACAGTCTTTAACAGTTTCTAACTCAAACATAACAGTCCTTTCAGCTTCACTACAACTGCCTCTTGTAGTTCTTCAACACTGAGCTCCCGGTCTCTCACTAGACCCACTGATTCACCGACTCTGAATCCCTTGAGCTCCTCCAAGGTTTGCGGTTGTATCCCCTCAAGCATCACCCACGCTTTCCTGCTGGGTCCCTAGCTTGGCAGTCCACATACTTCTCAAGCTTCACCCCTGCTAACTGCCGAGGTCCCTGGCTTGACTCACAAGGCTGTCCAGAAGCAAAGCAAATGCGGCCAGGGAGTGGTCGGAGCGAGACGTACACCAGGAGGAAAAGTGAGAGGGCGCTGAGAACGCCACATAGTCACTATCTTTTCCATTTGCTTTTAAACGTTTGTTACAATGTAAGAGTCCATTGTAGGCACTTAATAAATATCCCCCTACTGTTTTAACATACTACACTAGTGGAGGCCTTTCTTTTTTCTCTTTTTACCCCTGCCACTACTGTGGCAATATCGGAGCCCTTTAGGAGACACTGGCGGAGAAATTTAACCACTTGCCGCCCGCCATATAGCAAAATGACGGCGGCAAAGTGGTTTCAATATCCTGACTGGACGTAATATGACGTGATCAGGATATTGAGCCGCTGCGCCCCCCCCCCCCCCGGTGGCGTGAATCGCGGTGATCACGCCAACATTGCAAAAAAAATTTGTGGGACACTTTTTTGGCTGTAGGTGGAGCCGTATAATAATTAGGGAGTGGGGCATGTGTTTGTAGGCGTGGCATAGAAAAAAAAGAAATTGCGGCGTGCAAAGCGCACCGTGGCACAAATGGGCGTGGTTTACGTGAAATAGTGTGCGTGGCTTTAATGGTTGTGGCTCAAAGGGAGTGTGGTTAGAGTCTGAGATGAATGAGGGATGGAGAGGGAAACTGGGAGAGAGGAATGAAGGGACAGAAGCCCCAGATCCTACACAACAATAGAAATATGTGTATTCTAGAAAGTTTAACAATCAGCAGATAAAGATACTCCAAACACCTGGTGTTAGTGCTTCAATCATCCTGGCACCATGATTGTTATGGTGTCAGGATGATTGAAGTGCATTATTTCTAATATTACATTGTAAAATTAAATCATTCAACTCCCCATAATGCCGAATCAGTGGGATCCCTGAGCGTGTCACTAGCCACGTCGCCTGCCACCAGCAGAGTCCCTCCTTGCACCAGGCGCCCCCCCAGCAGAGTCCCTCCTTGCACCAGGCGCCCCCCCAGCAGGGTCCCTCCTTGCACCAGGCGCCCCCCCAGCAGGGTCCCTCCTTGCACCAGGCGCCCCCCCAGCAGGGTCCCTCCTTGCACCAGGCGCCCCCCCAGCAGGGTCCCTCCTTGCACCAGGCGCCCCCCCAGCAGGGTCCCTCCTTGCACCAGGCGCCCCCCCAGCAGGGTCCCTCCTTGCACCAGGCGCCCCCCCAGCAGGGTCCCTCCTTGCACCAGGCGCCCCCCCAGCAGGGTCCCTCCTTGCACCAGGCGCCCCCCCAGCAGGGTCCCTCCTTGCACCAGGCGCCCCCCCAGCAGGGTCCCTCCTTGCACCAGGCGCCCCCCCAGCAGGGTCCCTCCTTGCACCAGGCGCCCCCCCAGCAGGGTCCCTCCTTGCACCAGGCGCCCCCCCAGCAGGGTCCCTCCTTGCACCAGGCGCCCCCCCAGCAGGGTCCCTCCTTGCACCAGGCGCCCCCCCAGCAGGGTCCCTCCTTGCACCAGGCGCCCCCCCAGCAGGGTCCCTCCTTGCACCAGGCGCCCCCCCAGCAGGGTCCCTCCTTGCACCAGGCGCCCCCCCAGCAGAGTCCCTCCTTGCACCAGGCGCCCCCCAGCAGAGTCCCTTCTTGCACCAGGCGCCCCCCAGCAGAGTCCCTCCTTGCACCAGGCGCCCCCCAGCAGAGTCCCTCCTTGCACCAGGCGCCCCCCAGCAGAGTCCCTCCTTGCACCAGGCGCCCCCCAGCAGAGTCCCTCCTTGCACCAGGCGCCCCCCAGCAGAGTCCCTCCTTGCACCAGGCGCCCCCCAGCAGAGTCCCTCCTTGCACCAGGCGCCCCCCAGCAGAGTCCCTCCTTGCACCAGGCGCCCCCCAGCAGAGTCCCTCCTTGCACCAGGCGCCCCCCAGCAGAGTCCCTCCTTGCACCAGGCGCCCCCCAGCAGAGTCCCTCCTTGCACCAGGCGCCCCCCAGCAGAGTCCCTCCTTGCACCTGGCGCCCCCCAGCAGAGTCCCTCCTTGCACCAGGCGCCCCCCAGCAGAGTCCCTCCTTGCACCAGGCGCCCCCCAGCAGAGTCCGTCCTTGCACCAGGCGCCCCCAGCAGAGTCGGTCCTTGCATCAGGCGCCCCCAGCAGAGTCAGTCCTTGCATCAGGCGCCCCCAGCAGAGTCAGTCCTTGCATCAGGCGCCCCCAGCAGAGTCAGTCCTTGCATCAGGCGCCCCCAGCAGAGTCAGTCCTTGCATCAGGCGCCCCCAGCAGAGTCAGTCCTTGCATCAGGCGCCCCCAGTAGAGTCAGTCCTTGCATCAGGCGCCCCCAGCAGAGTCAGTCCTTACATCAGTGTCCCAGGCAGAGCCATAGTTGTTACATAGTTACCCCCTCCCCCTGTGCATAGTTTCCCCTCTCCCCCTAGTTACCCCCCTGTACATCGTAACCCCTCCTGTAAATAGTTAACCCTCCCTCTTCCTGTATATAGTTAACCCCTCTCCTGTATATAGTTAACCCCCCTCCTGTACATAGTTAACCCCCCCTCCTCCTGTATATAGCTAACCCCCCTCCTCCTTTTATACAGCTAACCCCCCTCCTCCTGTATATAGTTAACCCCCCTCCTTCTGTATATAGCTTAAGATTAAGGAAATGGCTGTGGTGCCAGTCTGCTGTCTACACCCTAGCAAGCACCTTAGCAAGCACCCAGCTTTTACTTTGTCGAGACCATTGTTATGTGGTAATGTCACTTGCCTTAGTCTTGAACAAAGGAACAATTGTTTTAATCTACAGTCTTTTATACTGTATGTTTAGCACCTTGAGTCTTAGTGACTGCACTGTTTTTGTTACATTAAATATATTATATTCAGTAGGTTTCAAAAATGGTGATGTAAGCTGATGTATGAAAAATCAATAATGAAAAACCATGGTCAGGTTATATCCAAATGATTTGGTGGCAGTATTGTTTCTCTAGTAAATAAGTTATTTGTTCTCGTATTGTTCGTGTTTCTTGTGTAGCACCCTCCTAGTGCAGGAGGCCAGGTAAATTAAGTTTTGGCTCCTTCCAAAATTAATGATGCAGTGATTGGTCTGGGGTGTTCAGGGTCTTACAGCCTGGAAGTTTGATTGCTTCCCCTTGCCTCTAGAAGTTTCTAGAACTTAGGGTGGAAGAATTCAAACAGCCAGACTGAAGATTGATCGGGCCTAGCCAATCCCTGGGGTGGTACACCCAGATAGTGGCTGGGAAGCTGTTAAATAGCCTGGAACCCTGGAGAGATTGTCTTTCCACAATTACGAAGAGCTTCAAGCCCCAGGGGGCTTATGACCCGCGGCAGGCTGTGGACTGTGTAGCTGTTCTGTGGGGTCTCAGCAGTGGCAGGACAGGGACATGGAAGTGACTTGGAACTGATTGTAGGGCTGCACCAAAGGTCTAAAGAAGTACTGTCTCACTCACTGGGCTGTGTCCAGAGGAAGCTGAAGGTGGTAATGATCCTGAATTGATAACTGGTGATGGTGTGCTTTTGGGATATAAGTGCCAGAGGTTGCTTGGACTAAGACAGCTCTCATAGGGTCTCAGCACTGTTCTGGACCGTGAGCTTAGAGAACAGAGTGCCCTAGGTACCAATAACTATGCAGTTGTAACGATATGGACTGTTATCAGAAAGCTTCGTACCTTCCAGTGTTCTAAACATTGTTTGTCCCCATGATTATTCGTGCAGCCAGTGACCTCATACCTGTGTGTCAGCGGAGAGAGTTATGGAGCATGTAGTCCTCTTTGAATCTGCTGCTATGCATCCAAGTACCCTAATGCCCCGTAAACACGATCGGACTTTCCGACAACAAAACCGTGCATTTTTGTTCGAAGGATGTTGGCTTCAACTTGTCTTGCATACACATGGTCACACAAATGTTGGCCAACAATTATGAACGTAGTGACGTACAAGACGTAAGTGATATCTCCATTACGAACACTAGTTACATCTCCGGCTCGTACTTGATTCTGAGCATGCGTGGACTTTTGTCCAAAGGACTTGTGTACACACTATCGGAAAGTCCGACAACAAACATTTGTTGGTGGAAAATTTGAGAACCTGCTAGCCAACATTTGTTGGTGGAAAGTCCGACAACAAATGTTCGAAGAGCATACACACAGTCGGACTTTCATTTGTTGTCGGAAAATCCGATCGGGGCATTAGACTACAGATCCCAGTGACCCTTGCAGTGGCCTGAGGGTTGCTGAGAGGGACGATAAAAGGAGCTTAGAAGTTTGTGCACGCTCTCTTCCTCCTGGGACTGACTCAAGACAGAGTGACAGAGAGAGAGGTCAGGGCCTACCACATGGAACGCTACTTCCACCTGAGGCCTGAGGGGCCTAGTCCTACTACTCGCCATAGGACTTCATTTCACTAGCATCATTAACAGTGTCTACCCATCGGTGCGGACATGTGGAGAAAGTCACTACAGAAGACTGAGACAGAGGATCCGTTGCCGGAGTGTTGCCGTCCGTGTTACTGTCTAGGAGACTGCTTATCGATTTGGGTTGTTGGTGAGAGAGCAAGCTGCTCAATCTTTATCTATTCACTACCACCATTACAAAACACAGTGCGCACACATCTCTACCCAAGAACACTTTACTGCATTGCTAGAACACTGTACTCAGATGCCTAATGCCCCATGCACACGATCGGAAATTCCGCCAGCAAAAGTGCGATGTGCGGAAATTGCGACCGTGTGTATGCTCCATCGGACTTTCGCAGGCGCCATTTCCGCCAGCAAAAGATTGAGAGCAGGTTCTCTATTTTTCCAACGGAAAAAGTTTTTATCGGAAATGGCATTCGTCTGTATGCAATTCCGACGCGCAAAAAAATACGCATGCTCAGAATCAAGTACGAGATGGAAGCGATCGGTCTGGTAAAACTAGCGTTCTTAATGGAGATAGCACATTTGTCACGCTGCCAAATTATTGGTTCTTTTAATGCAGCGCATTCTTTTGTTCTTTATAATGTTAGAATGATGAATTTGTTTTGCTGCTGATATTCACATATTCTGACAAACTGATTTCTTTATTATTTCTCATGATTTCCTGTATAATCTTTTTTGTTTTTAAAGCCAGATCTTCATAATAACATTTAGAATAATTTTTTGTAGTCTTATATATCTTTTTTTTTTTTTTTTTTAAATCAAGATCTCCTTTTTTTTTTTAATTATTTTGAAAATATTTTCTAGTGATCGCCATAATTTTTTTTGTGGGTGTCAAGTTTCCACAACAACATTATTATCTTGTATTTTTAAACCTCAAGGAGGTTGGTTGGTGTCCCTTGTTAATTTGACATTGTATTTTCATATAAAAAAAATCTCCATTTATTCTGGCTCATAACAAAATAAAGAAGAAGGCAAAAGAAACAGCTGGAGAAACAGCTTGAATTTGCGAAACCTTTGTACCCCAGGGCACACATCAATTTTTTAAATAAAAATTAATAGGCAGCACAATCTGGTCCAGGACTCCCAGAGATCAGGAACATCAGCAGATTACATATATGTCCCCAGGCTGTGGTACTACAACAGCCTGCATCTTCTGTCAGACCAGACTGAACCCAGGCCATCACTTTCATGTCTTCCTTGCAACCTTCCCTCCACGCTTCCCTGCAGCCTTCCCTGCAGCCTTCCTGGGAGGCTATGGCTCTGGAGGTGGACTTGTGGCAGGAGGAGGAGGATGGGCAAGCGCACATAAGTGCATGTTATCAGTCATTTGGCCCCTCAACCCCCTATGAAGGGCCTGAAAAATAATCTTCTCACAGATGAAGAATTGGCCCTCCTTCATTTGCTGCAATTTTGCAGCTACATAGCAGCCATAGGCCTCTTCAGCGTCGGGGGGTGTTTTCAGGGCCGCATTAGCCTCCTTAATGAGGCCCAGTGCCCCATGCAGGAAAATTCAAGGGACCTCAATGAGGGAGCTAAGTGGGAGTCCCAAGGAAAGGCTGTGCTCCAAGGACCAGAAAAGAAATTGGAAGAAAAACAAGAGGGGAGAACGCAAGTCATCAGCCCCCTCACCCCCGCCTGTGCTCAAGCATGACCCAAAATTAAAATCCTCAGGAAATGGAAGAAGGGGACAAAAGATCAATGCACACCTCACTAAACAAGCAGTTAAATCTCAAACACCGCCTCTAAGGAAGCCTGTTAGAGCACATGACTTAGAGGCACCCGGAGGGAACCTACTCAAGAACTTAGTGGGGCCTTCCCCTATAGTATCAGTCCAAGTAGAGGGCATCTATACACAAGCACTGTTGGATACTGGAGCTCAAGTAATGCTGCTGTATCAAGACTTCTATCATAAGTACTTGAAGCACATCCCCTTGAGTAAACTTGACGAACTGGAAATTTGAGAAATTGGAACTCAGAAGTGCCCTTACGATGGTTACATACCTATCAAGATCCCCTTTGACTCTGCTTTAGCTGGAAGGCCAGAGACATGCGACACATTAGCCCTCGGCCGCCTGGAGCTGGACGAAATTCTTTGCTGATAGGAACTAATACCAACTTAGTGAGAAGACTACTTGCCCCCTTGGCCATAGAGAATGCGCCTGTTGGGAAAATCCATCCTCAGTTGAGGCAAGCATTTCAGAGGGTATTGCAAGAAAAGAAGGCACCCGCCGAAGGAGTGGGGAGGTTGTGGTGACTGGACACTCAAGAAAGGGTGCTGCAGCCTGCAGAGAGAGCCTGTCTCAAAGCCACTGTCAAGTTGTCCTGGGACCAACTAGGTCCGTATATGGTGGTAGAAGCTGACCCCAAAGGGGAGGAAGTTGGGCTAGAGTTAGTTCCAGAAATGATAAATTATACCCACTCTGGCTTTGTTCCGGAGTGGAGGGCAAGTTCCTGATAGTGTGCGGAACGTCACTGGTTATCTGATCAGCCTAAAGCCTCAAATAGTGATCAGGAAAGTCAGCGCTGCTATCTCGGGAGAGAAGAATGAGACAGCCCAAATGAGAGATGGAAGAAACACCACTAATCACTGCCCAAATCTCCCCTCTGTTTGGGAACAAAGGATCAAAGCTGTGCTAAGAGTGCCCCACTTTGCATTAGATTGACTGAGGATAAGCCATTTCGAGAAAGGGCAAGACATGTCCCCTTATGTGATTTGGAAGACCTACGGGAACAACTAGCTGAACTAAAAAGGTCAGGAGTGATTAAAGAATCCTGAAGCCTTTACGCTTCCCCAATCCTGGTGGTGAGTAAGAAGAATGGGTCTCTACGGATGTGCATTGATTATCGTACCTTAAATCAAAGAACTATCCCGATCAATACACCACCCCTCGCATAGAAGAAGCTTTGCAATGTTTATCCGGGGCAAATTGGTTCAGTGTGTTGAACTTGAAGAGTGGGTACTACCAAATCCCTATGCACCCAGAAGACCGGAATAAGACTGCTTTTAAAAGCCCACTGGGATTCTTTGAGTTTGATTGGATGCCTCAGGGACTGATCGGGGGCCCCTGCCACATTCCAGCGATTGATGGAGAATACAGTGGGTGATATGAACCTGATAGACGTACTGGTTTACCTTGATGACATCATCATGTTTGGTCAAACTTTGGAAGAGCATTAGGCCCAACTGGAGAAGGTTTACCAGCGATTACACAAAGAGGGGTTCAAAGTTTTCCTTGGAGAGGTGCCAATTCTACCAGACCTCTGTCACCTATTTAGGGCATGTGGTATCTGCAGAAGGGATAGCCACTGACTCACAAAAACTGGAGGAGGTTACTTCTTGGCCCCGGCCCACCACCGTCACCGAGTTGAGATCGTTTTTGGGTTTCTGTTCTTACTACAAACGGTTTGTGAAGAACTTCTCTCAGATTGCTCGGCCCTTGCACGAGATTTTACAGAAGCAAACAGATGGAAAACCACAAAAAACCCCAAAACAAGGAGGCAGAAGGCCGAAGGAATCTATGCAGGACCAGTGGACCGTGAAGTGTGAGAGGTCCTTTGAGAAGCTGAAGGGGAGTTTGGTCGAAGCTCCGATGCTGGCCTACACTGACCCCTTGAAGCCTTATGAGTTACATGTGGATGCCAGTAGAAATGATATTGGGGGAGTGTTGTATCAAGAATCGGAAGGGAAGCTCCGCCCAGTGGCATATGTGAGTTGCAGCCTTACTCCGCCTGAGAAGAATTATCAGGTGCACAAGTTGAAATTCCTGGCCCTCAAGTGGGCTGTAGTAGACAATCTGTATGGAGCCACCTTTGTGGTAAAAATGGATAACAATCCCTTGACTTATTTGCTATCCTCTGCCAAGATGGACGCCACTGGGCATCAGTGGCTAGCCGCTTTATCGGAGTTTGAATTCAGCTTGAAATATCGGCCAGGAGTAGGAAATAGAGATGCTGATGCTCTCTCCCGAAGACCCCACTTCACCCATAATGTTCAGAGAAGTTGGGTTCATTTACCTCCCGAAGGAGTACAAGCAGTGTGCAAAGGGGTGGAGTATAAGAACAGGGGAGCAATAGGGGCTGAAGCGGTGGGAGTCACCACTGGGGGAGTACTGAAACATTATAGAAACCTGACCCAAGTACGCAGCCAAGAATTGCCTCGGCTGACTAAGAAGGACATGAGGAGAGACCAGCGGGAATATCCGCTAGGAAACCTAATAATTACTATCACTATCAACTAAAGACCCTTGGATACTGATGGATAGTCCCACTGTGGGCGCCAAGGTGATTCATAGAGAATGGGAGAGAATGAAAATAGAAGAGGCCGAAGGTGTGAGCCAGCTGTTCCTCCCGGAAAAACATTGCTTGACTGTGCTAACTGCACTTCAAGATGGCCATGGTCATTTAGGCCCAGATAGAACTTCAAACTAGTCAAGGACCGATTCTATTGGCCAAACATGAGGACTGTGGTGGAAAGTTACTGTTGCTCTTGCGGCAAGTGTATCCAGAGGAAGACTCAACCAGGCAGGGCCACACCAATGGGTCACTTACGAAGTCAGGGACCTATGGAATTTGTGTGCATTGATTTCATGTGCCTGGAACCTGATCTGAGTGGGAGGAGTAAAATCCTGGTTGTGACAGATCATTTCACCTTATATGCCCAGGCCTTCCCCACCAGGGATCAAAAAGCCAGCACAGTAGCCAAGACTTTAGTAGAGAAGTTCTTTGTTCATTATGGGCTCCCTCAGCATCTACACTCAGATCAAGGTCGGGACTTCGAGAGTAGATTGGTCCATGGACTGTGTGAACTCCTGAACATAAAGAAGTCGAGAACTACCCCTTATCACCCACCCTCAAGATGATCCACAGCCAGAGTGGTTTAACCGTACACTCGTGAACATGCTGGGAACCCTCCCATTAGAGAAGAAACAGCATTGGGGAGGCCATGTTGCTGCAATAGTCCACGCCTACAATAGTACCTCAAATGATGCTACCAGATACTCCCCTTACAGACTGATGTTTGGGAGAGGGGCCAGTAGATCTAGCTTTTGGAACATCCCCTGACCACACCTCTCAAGCCTCTTACAAGGGCTATGTTGATAGGCTAAGGAAGAATCTAAAAGGTAGCCTATGAAAAGGCAAAGGAAGCCTCTCACATCAAAGAACAAAGGAATAAGAGGAACTTTGGCCTTAAAGTAAGAGTTCAAGATCTGCAACTTGGGGATCGGGTCTTGTTATGCAATCTAGGAGTGCCAGGAAAACAAACTATCAGATCGATGGCGCTCTCAACCCTACATTGTTTGTCAATGACTAACGATTCTTCCTGTTCATCAGATCAGACCAGAAGGGAAGACAGGGCCATTACATAGTAGGTGAGTTTGAAAAAAGACAAAGTCCATCAAGTCCAACCTATGTGTGTGATTATATGTCAGTATTACATTGTATATCCCTGTATGTTGCGGTCGTTCAGGTGCCTATCTAATAGTTTCTTGAAACTATCAATTGCTGCTCTTACAGTAAAGAACCCTCTACGTAGGTTCCCTGTGGCATTCCCCATGACGTCAGAGGGGCGGGATCATCCGTTAAGTAACCCCGCCCCCTTCTGACATCACGGGGAATGCCACAGGGAAGTACCGTTAAGTCCCCGTGCGTCAGAGGTGGGTGGGGTCACCGGGTGGCTCCGTCCCCCCCGTTATTTAAGATCCGTCAGAAGAGGAGAAGCGTCACACAGCGGGAGCCTCCCTCCATGCCATCATGGATGCAGAGCAGCCCGAGGAGAAGAAGGGAAGAAGACGCCGCAGATGAAGATAGAGGATAGAAGATAGAAGAAGAAAGAAGAAGCATTTAAATAAAGGAATTGTCAAAAACTGTCTCCTGTCATTTTTAACATTCTTGATAGTTTTTTTGTGAAATGGTAGGGGTACCCTTACCATTTCACACAGGGAGAGGGCCGGGATCTGGGAGTCCCCTTGTTAAAGGGGGCTTCCAGATTCCGATAAGCCCCCCGCCCGCAGACCCCCACAACCACGGGCAAGGGTTGTTGTGGGGATGAGGCCCTTGTCCCCATCAACATGGGGACAAGGTGTTTTGGGGGGCTACCCCAAAGCACCCTCCCAATGTTGAGGGCATGTGGCCTGGTACGGTTGGGGGGGGGCGCTCTCTCGTCCCCCCTCTTCCTGCAGCCTGCCAAGTTGCGTGCTCGGATAAGGGTCTGGTATGGATTTTGAGGGGGACCCCACGCCATTTTTTTTTTTTAAATTTTGGCCGGGTTCCCCTTAATATCCACACCAGACCTGAAGGGCCTGGTATGGAATTTTTTTTTTAATTTTGGTTCAGGGTTCCCCTGTGGGGAATTCCCATGCTGTTTTTATCAATGAACTTTTATGTGTATTGTCGGACCGGCAATTCATTAATAGCCGCGAGTAATTTTAAATGACTTTTTTCCTTTGAAATGTAATTTTGCTGTCAGACTGTTCTAAACACGGGAAACATGCGCCCCTTTACAGGCATACTATAGACACCCCCCAGGTACGAAATTTAAAGGAATATTACACTTTTATTGTTTCACTTTAAGCATCATTAAAATCACTGCCACCCGCAATAACGGCCGTTTTTAAAACTTGCATATAAGTCTTTAAAATTAGCACTTTTGATTATTCATGTTCATGTCCCATAGACTTTAACGGTGTTCGCGTGTTCGAACAAATTTTTTGCCTGTTCGCAAGTTCTGGTGCGAACCGAACAGGGGGGGTGTTTGGCTCATCCCTAGTCATCACGTACGAATCCGTCGGACTTTGGTGTGATCGTGTGTAGGCAAGTCCATTCGTTAGAAAGTCCGTCGGAAGTCCGTCAAAAGTCCGTCGAAAGTCCGCTGGAAAGTCTGTCAGACCAGTCCAGTCGAAAAGACCGCCCGTGTGTACGCGGCATTAAACTCCTTTCTGAGAAAAAGGTTTATCCCTATTGTGGGGTCACCAGTATGGTATTTGTATATTGAAGCCATATCCCCTCTTAAGCGTCTCCAGAGAGAATAAGTTTAGTGCTCGCAGCCTTTCCTCATAACTAAGATCCTCCAGACCCTTTATTAGCTTTGTTGCCCTTCTTTGTACTCGCTCCATTTCCAGTACATCTTTCCTGAGGACTGGTGCCCAGAACTGGACAGCATACTCTAGGTGTGGCTGGACCAGAGTCTTGTAGAGCGCGAGAATTATCGTTTTATCTCTGGAGTTGATCCCCTTTTTAATGCATGCCAATATTCTGTTTGCTTTGTTAGTAGCAGCTTGGCATTGCATGCCATTGCTGAGCCTATCATCTACTAGGACCTCCAGGTCCTTTTCCATCCTAGATTCCCCCAGAGGTTCTCCCCCCCAGTGTATAGATTGCATTCATATTTTTGCCACCCAAATGCATTTTTTTACATTTTTCTACATTGAACCTCATTTAGTTGCCCACCCCATTAATTTGTTCAGATCTTTTTGCAAGGTTTCCACATCCTGCGGAGAAGTTATTGCCCTGCTTAGCTTAGTATCATCCGCAAATACAGAGATTGAACTGTTTACCCCATCCTCCAGGTCATTTATGAACACATTAAATAGGATTGGTCACAGCACAGAACCCTGGGGGACCCCACTACCCACCCCTGACCATTCTGTGTACTCTCCATTTATCACCACCCTCTGAACTCGCCCCTGTAGCCAGTTTTCAATCCATGTACTCACCCTATGGTCCATGCCAATGGACCTTATTTTGTACAGTAAACGTTTATGGGGAACTGTGTCAAATGCTTTTTCAAAATCCAGATACAACACATCTACGGGCCTTCCTTTATCTAGATGGCAACTCACCTCCTCGTAGATGGTTAATAGATTGGTTTGGCAAGAACGATTCTTCTTCTTTTTTTTTCACTTTTCTTTTTTTCTTTTTTGCCACATCAGCGAGGTATTTTCCCTGGGAGTAATATTTCAATTATTAAAAATTCTAATTTTTCCCATTCTTTCATCACATCATCGTGGCAATTTAAGTCCATAAATTAACACATCAGAGATAATCCAGGCGATATTTGTTATACAAATTTCCAGTTAAATCCCACCTCCTAACCCCCCCCGCCCTTAACCATCCCCCCTCCCCGAGACCATACCCCGCCTGTTGCCCCCCCCTCTCCTCCGGACTCCTCTCATCTGCATCTATTTCTGCCTCCAGAACTCCTTTCCGCTAAGCGACCACTCGGTCTCTAATCTAATCTAGGTAGTCCATTTCTTGACGGCTCTTAGGGATTCCTTAAATTCTACCTATACTCTCCATTTTGTTTCAAAGGCCACCATTTTCATCCCTTCACTAAACCTTAAGTATTCTAAACTATAGATCTCATTCATTTTATTGAACCAATCCCTTATCACGGGTCTTTCTTTCCTTTGCCAGTATTTAGGTATCAGGCTTTTAGCCGCATCGTTGAGGTGTGGCAAAAGCATTCTCAAATAGGTTTTGGTGGGCATTTCACTCATATGGAATAGGCAGACCCAAGGGTCATTGGGTAAATCGACTCTAGTGATATCTTTAATAAATCCCCTCACTTCCCTCCAGAATGTCTTAATTTCCGGGCAAAACCACCAGATATGGGCCATTGACCCTAGTTCGTTACAGCCCCTCCAATAGTATTGTGAGGTTTCGTTTTGAAATTTATGTATACGGTCCGGGGTCAAATACATTCTAGCCAAACGCTTAAAATTTAGCTCTAACATTTTAGAGTTTACCAAGGTAGCGGAGGCTCTCCTCAGAATCAGTGACACTTCTGGGCCTGTAAGCTTTCTTCCTAGTTCCTTCTCCCATTTCTCCAAGAAAGCCGGGGCTTCTATACTCCCCAGCTCCCGCAAACCTACCTCAGAAGATTACACTCAATGTTCTTAAGATTTATTTGGAGAGGAAAAGTACCTCGATTAAAATTTACACAACTGACAAAAGCTAAAGGTAAAGGGGGATGGGGAGCACCAGATATCCGTAAATATTACAAAGCTATCGCTCTTGCTAGAGTAATAGATTGGGTTAAAGATAAAGCAGAAAAACACTGGGTAAAAATGGAAAATAAAATTAGTGACAGCAAATTTAATAAAATATGGATACCACCTCACTTAAGAAAATATAGCACTGAAATGCACTAAACATATGGGACACCCTGCACAAAAGGGAGCACTGGGGGTTTAACTCCCCTCTAATTCCACTCAAGGACTCAGATTATTTTGCACCAGGGAAAGGGGAGTGGTTTGGTGGGTAGCTATTGGATGAGAACATACAACTAAAAGATGTAATGGGTCAGGATAAAATATGTACATACCAAGAGCTCAAAGATAGGAAAAATTTACTAGTCATCAATACATGGCGCTACAATCAATTCCGACACTTTATAGACTCTCTACCGCAACCAATTAGATCAGTGGATAACCTACTCCCATTAGAGAAAATGTGTATGGATAAAGATAGGAGGGGCGGTTTCTCTCAGATCTACAAAATGTTAAGAACGATTCTTCTTGAATCCATGCTGATTACTGTTAATGATACCGTTCTCATTACTAATATGTATAGTGTAGTGAACCACAGAAGGGAAATTGCATCACCTTCAGTATGTTGCCAACATCCCAAATTGGTATAGAAAAGTAGGAACCCTGAATTAGGGAACCTATGTACCCCCCGATACAGCGGGACTTTTCAGGCGAACAGAACAATTGAGTTTTTAGTAAAATCCTTATATATTTTTGTTAGAAAAAAAGCAGCATAAAAACAGGACAAACTAAACATAGACCTGTACAAGAGTGCCTATACACTAGATTTCCTTTCATACTGAACATTATATACTTTTGTCCGTAAATACATATTTCTCTATATGCCTGACATGTTTCAGGACGATGTCCCTTCTTCAGAGGCGTATTGTCAAGAGAAAAATATATGTATCAAGGCATATTCTGAAAAGACAAGCAAGAACAGTTTACGTATTTGAGAATATTGTATTGTATAAGCAGTTCATAACATGGCATCCGACAGTGTCCAACATACATACCAGAATCCAATCTTTTTCAGGAAAAATACTGTGCATAAGATGTGCAAAAAGCAACCTTTTGTATCAGTAGAAAATTGCTAAAAAAAAGCGATGGCCACCAGCTAGCCAGAACTAGGCGCGGCGGCTCAACCTTGGGTTCAGGAATAACTCTGCAGAGGCCCCCAAATATAAGGACGGCCCTGTCACGTCCTCCCTGTAGCTCTGAAAAAAGGTGGGGAAGAAAAAAGGGGGGAAAAACAAGAGGAAAAAAGAGGGAATTGATATAAATTATTTATATTAGACTACTGTGAGCTTACCAGATTGCTATAGGTTATTATCTGCATAATATCAAGCCAAATAGGCAAATCTATATTATAGCCGTAATGCTGATGGTCTTTTCATTGTTATATAAGTACTTTAAAAAAAAAAAGTACTTATATAACAATGAAAAGACCATCAGCATTACGGCTATAATATAGATTCGCCTATTTGGCTTGATATTATGCAGATAATAACCTATAGCAATCTGGTAAGCTCACAGTAGTCTAATATAAATAATTTATATCAATTCCCTCTTTTTTCCTCTTGTTTTTCCCCCCTTTTTTCTTCCCCACCTTTTTTCAGAGCTACAGGGAGGACGTGACAGGGCCGTCCTTATATTTGGGGGCCTCTGCAGAGTTATTCCTGAGCCCAAGGTTGAGTCGCCGTGCCTAGTTCTGGCTAGCTGGTGGCCATTGCTTTTTTTTAGCAATTTTCTACTGATACAAAAGGTTGCTTTTTGCACATCTTATGCACAGTATTTTTTCTGAAAAAGATTGGATTCTGGTATGTATGTTGGACACTGTCGGATGCCATGTTATGAACTGCTTATTCCATACAATATTCTCAAATACGTAAACTGTTCTTGCTTGTCTTTTCAGAATACGCCTTGATACATATATTTTTCTCTTGACAATACGCCTCTGAAGAAGAGACATCGTCCTGAAGCATGTCAGGCATATAGAGAAATATGTATTTACAGACAAAAGTATATAATTTTCAGTATGAAAGGAAATCTACTGTATAGGCACTCTTGTACAGGTCTATGTTTAGTTTGTCCTGTTTTTATGCTTCTTTTTTTCTAACAAAAATAAATAAGGATTTTACTAAAAACTCAATTGTTCTGTTCGCCTGAAAAGTCCCGCTGTATCGGGGGGTACATAGGTTCCCTAATTCAGGGTTCCTACTTTTCTGTTCTCATTACTAAAATCTTGTATATATTCCCTTATCATCCCCTCCAAGAGTTTACGGTGATTTATTAATCTTAAGTTTCCCAAGTCTAATTTTAATTCTGTCCTCTGTTAACCACTTGACTACTGGGCAGTTAAACCCCCTTAATAACCAGACCAATTTTCAGCTTTCGGTGCTCTCACACTTTGAATGACAATTACTCAGTCATGCAACACTGTACCCAAATGAAACTTTTGTCCTTTTTTCACACAAATAGAGCTTTCTTTTGGTGGTATTTAATCACCGCTGGGTTCTTTATTTTTTGCGCTATAAAAGAAAAAAGACCGAAAATTCTGTAAAAAAATGCATTTTTCTTCGTTTCTGTTATAAAATTTTGCAAATTAGTAATTTTTTTTTCATATATTTTGGCCAAAATTTATACCGCTACATATCGTTGGTAAAAATAACCCAAATCGGTGTATATTATTTGGTCTTTGTGAAAGTTATAGAGTCCACAAGCTATGGTGCCAATCTCTGAAAATTGATCACACCTGAATTACTGATGGCCTATCTCACTTCTTGAGACACTAACATGCCAGAAAAGTACAAATACCCCCCAAATGACCCCTTTTTGAAAAGAAGATATTCCAAGGTATTTAGAAAGATGCATGCTGAGTTTTTTGAAGTTGTCATTTTTTCCCACAATTCTTTGGAAAATCAAGATTTTTTTTTTTTTTTTTTTTCACAAAATTGTCATATTAGCAGGTTATTTCTCACACACAGCATATGCATACCACAAATTACACCCCAAAACACATTCTGCTATTACTCCCGAGTACGGTGATACCACATGTGTGAGTCTTTTATACAGCATTGCCACATACAGAGGCCCAACATGCAGGGAGCACCATCAGGCGTTCTGGAGCACCCAGGCCAATTCTGACATCTCTCTCCTACATGTAAAAATCATAATTTATTTGCTAGAAAATTACATAGAACCCCAAAAC
Source organism: Aquarana catesbeiana (assembly GCF_042186555.1). NCBI lineage: Eukaryota > Metazoa > Chordata > Amphibia > Anura > Ranidae > Aquarana > Aquarana catesbeiana. The sequence goes on from NC_133324.1 coordinate 791,691,523, forward strand.
ATTATATATATTTTTTTAGTAAAGACCCTAGAGAATACAATGGCGATTGTTGCAACTTTTTATCTTGCACAGTATTTGCGCAGCAATTTTTCGAACGCGTTTTTTTTTTTTTTAAAAACAGTTTTGTGCTTTAAAAAAAAAAAAAAAAAGTAAAGTTAGCCCAATGTTTTTGCATAATGTGAAAGATGAAGTTATGCTGAGTAAATAGATACCTAACATGTCACCCTTCAAAATTGCACACGCTCGTGGAATGGCGCCAAACTTCGCTACTTAAAAATCCCCATAGGAGACGCTTTAAAATTTTTTACTGGTTACATGTTGTGAGTTACAGAGGAGGTCTAGGGCCAAAATTATTGCTCTTGCTCTACCGATCGCAGCGATATCTCACATGTGTGGTTTGAACACCATTTTCATATGTGGGCGCAACTTACGTATGCGTTCGCTTCTGCATGCGAGCACACTGTGACAAAAATTTTTTTTTTTTTTTGTATTGTTCATTTTACTTTCTTTATTTTAGTTTGAGGCTTTTTTCCAAAAAATAAATTTTTTGATCACTTTTATTTCTATTACAAGGAATGTAAACATCCCCTGTAATAGGAATAGGAATATGGCATGACAGGTCCTCTTTACAGTGAGATATGGGGTCAATAGGACCCCACATCTCACCTCTAGGCTGGGAAGCCTGAAATTAAAAAAAAAAAATGATCCTGGCTTCGATCGTAGCGATCGTGAGTCGGTAGAAGCACCTGAGGGCGGCGAGAGGGGGGGGAACGTCCCCTCTCGCCTCCCGTAAGAATGATCAAGCAGCGGAACAGCCGCTATGATCATTCTCATGGTGTAGGGAATCGCTGGCTGAAAAAGCTGATATCTGAATGATGCCTGTAGCTGCACCCGTCATTCAGATATCCCCGCACAAACTCAAGGACGTCGTATGACGATCTGCGGGCGGGCGGGAAGTGGTTAAAACACTTTTTTTTTTAACACAAAGTTGTCCATTTATACATTATTTCTAACACATAGCATGTAGATACCAAAAATGACACCCCAAAATAGATTCTCCTACTCCTCCGGAGTACGGCGATACCACATGTGTGAGATTTCCACAGCCTGGCCACATACAGAGGCTGAGTACAGCCGGGTATGGCTGAGTATAGCCGAGCATGGCTGAGCATGGCTGGGTATCACCGAATATTGCGGGGTATTGCGGGGCATTGCAGAGTATTGCGGGGCATTGCAGAGTATTGCACAGGGAATTGCAGAGTATTGCACAGGGAATTGCAGACTATTGCACAGGGAATTGCAGAGCATGGGGGGGATGGCTAAGCATGGAGGGATGGATGGATGGATGTGACTGCACATGTCACTGAGCAGCGCTGTGGGCACTACACATCCAGCCCACAGTGCGGCTCCCATCCGATCTCTCCCCCTCTGTACCGATCGATACAGAGAGGGGAGGGAGGAACCGGCGTCATGATATGACGCCGGTTTGTTTACATGTGATCGGTGATGTTCCTGTGTGCGCGCCCCAGGGGGCGCGCGGGAGCGGTTTTCTGGAATCACGTCATATGACGTGATCCCAGAGTTATCCAACCGCCCTGCAGCCGTCATTTGGCTATGGGCCGGTTGGCAACTGGTTAACCATGGAGGTGCTTCCTGTGATGTATCATAAGGATACACACTGCAGTTTTGGTTACTGAAGCCCCCCCCGATTCCTTCATGAAGACTGAGGAGAAGAATAAATTCAATACCTTCGCCATCTCCCCATCCTTTGTAACCAGATGTCCTTCCTCGCTCTTTATGGGGCCAAAATGGTCTGTCCTCCCTTTTTTACTGTTTGCATACTTAAAGAATTTCTTGGGATTTTTTTTTGCTCTCCTCCGCTAAGTGTCTTTCATGTTCTATCTTAGCCGTCCTTATTGCACCCTTACATTTCTTGCTGCATTCTTTATAAAGTCTGAATGCTGATCCCTCAACCCTGTATTTTTTGAAGGCCTTCCCCTTTGCTTTTATATGCATTTTTACATTGGAGTTAAGCCATCTAGGACTTTTGTTCGCTCTTTTAAATATCTATCTATCTATCTATCTATCTATCTATCTATCTATCTATCTATCTATCTATCTATCTATCTATCTATCAGCTCTTCCATTAAAATAGAATAGGCTGTCTAGAATAGATTACATCTATCTAAGAGTGGCCACTTGTGTAGTTAATTGGAACATCCACTAGGGGGTGACTTTGTATATAGCATTATTCATTGTTTAAACATTGTTGTGTCTTTGAGGAGTCTGTTTGCTGTTATCACAGCTCAGTGGATTTAATCCCCTCTTTGTGAAATAGCTTTTCCTAATTGCTTCAAGTAAAATATTTTAGAACCTTATACCACTGAGTTGCTTGATTCTTGTTCTATAGCAGAGATATGCAATTAGCGGACCTCCAGCTGTTGCAAAACTATAAATCCCATCATGCCTCTGCCTCTACCTCTGGGTGTCATGCTTGTGGTTGACACAGTCTTGCTATGCCTCTTGGGACTTGTAGTTCTGCAACAGCCGAAGGTCCGCTAATTGCATATCCCTGCTCTATAGTAGTACCCGGATGTCTGAACCCAGAGTGTCAGGTGGGTTGGAAGGTTAACTTGGTCATGGCCATGCAGATGAGCAGGTAATTCTCAGCAGTCCCCAAGGGGGCCATGCTACACAGTGGTTCAGGTTAACTAGATTGTAAATTATAAACAAATATATACCGCGCTGTCTCAAAGAAAAAAAAAAAAAACTAAAGCAGCCAGCACAGCAGTGGATAAAGTTGCAAAAATGACAAATTGGGTGAAATGTGCAGTGCTTATGTGATCATGTAAACCATAACAAATAATATGAGTACAAAAAACGTGAATAATAAATGATGTGCTCAAAAATACTCCAAGCAGTCCTCTATTATGACATGTGATGTCTATAAACAAAGGAACTTGGAAGTGTGATGTCCAAAAAAGAAGAAAAAAGTCAGTGACAAGCTTCAATCATGTGTGATGATAATCCTCAACCACATGTGGATATAATATAGTGACAGTCTTTAACTTTAAATATGTATGGTGTAATAACAGTTAATAGTAGGTCCACCACCAAAGACACCAGAAGCTGCTTACCAGAGGGATTGAACTCAAATAGGTGTACAACTAGTGAGTCAATCAAGCTTTGTGGTATAATATACCAAAGGGATCAGATGCTCCATCCAGATATGACCTCCAGATGGACCTCCGAACAAGTGTAAGGTATGGATGGACTCAGTAGATATAGGCAGTCAGCCCCATCATTAAAAGAAAGAGGAAGGCATATAGTGTAAATCTGTATGGAAATTTTAATACATAAAAAGCAAAGGAAATACACTCACGTGTTAGCAGTAAAATCAAGCGCTTGTATAAAAGAAGACCGTGGTCTCAGCATATCCTTCTGACACGTTTCAACTTAGAAGTCATCATCTGGGGTGCTGGACCACTGTACTGGCTGAGTATTTATAGATACTGGTTACCCCCATAACAAGTGGCAGCTCCGTCTGATTGAAAGTGCAAATTATGGAGATTACTTCCTGGTTCCACCAAAATGGCGCCCGGGCTTGCACTCCAAGCCTCGTTTTCATATGTAGAGGAGGATTACTTCCTGGTTCTGCCAAAATGGCGCCCGGACAAGAGTTCCAAGCCTCATTTTAACATGTGAAAGAGGATGTGACATCATGTGGAACAGTGACTGGTTTAAACAGCGAAAAACATGGCACCGCTACTCTCGGGGACATATAGGGGCAGATGTGGCTTAAAACGGCACAATGTCCGATGTATATAACCTGCAACATGGCGCCATTTGTCATAAGGACATGTATATTAATACACTAAGTCACAAGGTATCACCCTTCTGGCAGCAAAAATGAAAAACAGTATAATACATCCAAACATTGCTCTAGCCTGAAGATGGGCAGTGGTGTAGTAGCCAGCACTCCCACCCAGCAGCAAAAGGGTCGCCGGTTCGAATCCCGAGATTCCATGTGGGGGTAGAAAAATAAATAAATAAATAAAAATTATGTAATATATATAAAAAATATATGATACTAAGGTGTGACAAATGATGGCACCCCTCAGAAAGGACACGTTATTGGTTGGATCAAGCTGATATTTGTGATAGGGACCAAACCAGTATATATTCAAATAAAAAATCCAAAATACATTCTAAAATATATGTTATAATAATTTATTAAAAATACCCTCATAAAAACATTTAAAAATACTTATAAAAAACCTCTCATAAAAGATATTCTAATAGGTACCAACTGGACCCTAAAGTACCAGAAATAGAGAAAAGGCATCATGCTTGGTTGATAAAAGCATTGATGTCCCATTCTATGTTCAACCCAAAAGGGGAGTAGGTCTGCAATTGGTGGATCCAATAAGTCTCCAATAACCCACTAAGTTATGAAAGAAAGAAGGTCATATGGGGGGATTTATGATATTAGGTGCAATTTTTCCCTGCAAAGAAGGCACACCTCTAAAGATGACCTTAGGCTGTTCTGGGAGTATTTCCTTTAAAACACGGTCATTCCTAAGTATATCCCAATGTCGGTAAATTATGTTTTTGATTTCTCTGTGTTGGACTGAAAAAGTGTTGAGCATAGAGCATTTAAAGGAGCTTTCTTGTTCACGAGGAGGTTTTGGTGTCAGCAAAGAATTTCTATCAATTGCAGCCACTCTATTTATTTCTGAGGTTAACGATGTTGAGTCGTACCCTTTTCTATGAATCTGTCCCTCAGTGTTGATGCTTGAGTGAAATAGTTGTTTACATCTGTGCAATTCCTGCGCAATCTCAGGAACTGACTATGAGGCACAGACTGTAACCAGGATTGGTGGTGACAGCTGTCAACTGGTATAAAGCTATTGCGGTCAGTATTTTTGAAGTAAGTTTTAAACTTAAATTGACGTGAGACCATCTCGATTTCGAGATCTAAAAAGTGAATTTTAGATGAGCTAAATTCATATGTCAATGAAATCCCCCGATCGTTGTCATTTAAAAACACAAAGAAATCCCTGAGGGATTCAGGGGTGCCATCCCATAGGAGGAGGATGTCGTCTATATATCTGGCCCACAGTACCAATGAGGGCCTGTGTTCAGAATAGACGACATCCTCCTCCCATTTTGCCATAAAAAGGTTGGCAAGGCTAGGGGCAAATTTAGCCCTCATAGCCACACCCTTCTGTTGCAAGAAAAACTTTTGGTCAAACCAGAACGCCATTTACTTCTGTGGGCGTTACTGTCAGTTTAACGCCATATAGTTCTGTATACGTTACTGCAAGTTTAACGCCATTTACTTCTGTGTGCGTTACTGCCAGTTTAACACCATATAGTTTTGTGCATTACTGCCAGTTTAACGCCATATAGTTCTGTGTGCATGTGAAATAAAATACTGCGCTTAACAAAACCTGCTTGAGCTGCGACTAAAAAGTAGTAAACTGCATAATCTGTAAGTAAGAAAGTCGAGCTAAAGATGTGAAAAAGGCCAGAATCAAGTGCCTATAGCTTTATAGAGGGGTATCTGATAATAAGTGACAATCACTATGCCTTAAAATTAGAGTGGTGAAACACAAGAATTGCTCCTATGTCTGCAAAAAATAAATAAACGGTGTTGAGACGTGATGCAAGTGACAAATAAATGTCTCAAAACAACCTAACAAAGATATGGCAAACGAAAATCACTGTGACAAATGAATATCTCCAAAAAAAACGTGAATAAAAAATATGTAAAAATTAAATGATGTGAACAAATCTTGAAGGTGCAGATGTTGCCCCTAATCACAGTACACAAAGCAAAATTGGTAATAGTCCATAAGCTGGATAAGAAAAGAAAATTAAAATAAATATCCCCAGGTGACAGGTGAAATATTGATAATCTTGCTGCAGTGAATAGGGTGCGTTGATAAACCTCCACCTTCCAAAACTGCTGCCTCTTACCAAAAGATGTTGGTCTCTTAGTGATAGGAGACCTTACTGAGCGGATGGCTGCAACCCCAGCCTGGGATCTGTATAACAGGCACTAGATGTCATCCGGTCTGCAAAAACCCTCTCAGCCGGCCGCACCAGGATGGTTAGGATGGGTCACCAAAAAAGAAATAAACAGCTCCACATAGCGTAAAACCTTACATTTATTAAATAGCAAGATCAAGAATGCACTTACAGACGTCAGAGGTAAATAGGCGTGTAAAGGAAAAGCCGGCCGGCTCCAAAACAACCCGTGGCTTCCGGGTACTCGAATCGCGGTGTCGTCGGGGAGGAGGAGCCACGCCCCGACGACACCGCGATTCGAGTACCCGGAAGCCACGGGTTGTTTTGTGTGCATTACTGCCAGTTTAACGCCATATAGTTCTGTGTGTATTACTGCCAGTTTAACGCCATATAGTTTTGTTTGCGTTACTGCCAGTTTAACGCCATATAGTTCTGTGTGCGTTACTGCCAGTTTAACGCCATATAGTTTTGTGTGTTATTGCAAGTTTAACGCCATTTAATTCTGTGTGCGTCACTGCCAGTTTACCGCCATATAGTTTTGTGTGCGTTACTGCCAGTTTAATGTCATTTACTTCTGTGTGCGTTACTGCCAGTTCAATGGCGTTAAACTGGCAGTAACGCACACAAAACTATATGGCGTTAAACTGGCAGTAACGCACACAGAAGTAAATGGCGTTAAACTTGCAGTAATGCATACAGAACTATATGGCATTTAACTGACAGTAACGTACACAGAAGTAAATGGCGTTAAACTTACAGTAATGCACAAAACTATATGGTGTTAAACTGGCAGTAACGCACACTGAAGTAAATGGCGTTAAACTTGCAGTAACGCGCAAAACTATATGGCGTTAAACTTGCAGTGATGCACAAAGAAGTAAATGGTATTAAACTTGCAGTAACCTATACATTTGGTGGAACCAGGAAGTAATCTCCATAATTATTAAAATATATGCCTTCCTCTTTCTTTTAATGATGGGGCTGACTGCCTATATCTACTGAGTCCATCCATACCTTACACTTGTTCGGACGTCCATCTGGAGGTTATATCTGGATAGAGCATCTGATCCCCTTGGTATATTATACCACAAAGCTTGATTGACTCACTAGGTGTACACCCATTTGAGTTCAATCCCTCTGATAAGCAGCTTCTGGTGGTGGACCTACTATTAACTGTTATTACACCATACATATTTGAAGTTAAAGACTGTCACTATATTATATCCACATGTGGTTGAGGATTATCATCACACGTGATTGAAGCTTGTCACTGACTTTTTTCTTCTTTTTTGGACATCACACGTCCAAGTTCCTTTGTTTGTAGACATCACATGTCATAATAGAGGACTGCTTGGAGTATTTTTGAGCACATCCATTTATTATTCACGTTCTTTGTACTCATATTATTTGTTATGGTTTATATGATCACATAAGCGCTGCACATTTCACCCAACAGGTTAACTAGATGCCAAAGAGACTTGCTCAGTTGCTTAAGGAGAAGTTTGTCCTCTCACAGCCAATTGATAATAATTTTGAAGTATCCCATGCCCTATCCCCTCTCTAGTTCTAAAAGCAATAAATTACAAAAAGGAAACCCCTAGACTGTTTATTGGAGCCAGAGTGAATAGACTGTTGCTTGGATGGCTGGTAGTCTCTGTGCTGTTTGGGGGAATACCAGGTAAAATCAGCGGTCCCTGAGAGGGTAGCACTACATCTGAACCTGAAGCTGAAGTCTGCTGTCAAGTGACATCACAGAGCTGGTCCAGGCTGGGGAAAGATCAAGATCATATGATCCCCCCAGAACCCTGAACCGGAACCTAGCTTAGTGTCTCAGTGAGCCACTGAGAGCCTGGACAAGCCACTCCCGCCCCCTGCACAACTCAGGTCTTCAGTGAGCGTGGAAGGAGCAGAGCAGACAGTGGTGACTGACAGTCACTAGCTCTCTGCTCACGAAGCAATGAGAACTGAGCAATCAGCAGTGTTTGATCACTTAGTTCTCAGTCTTAGAGGCAGAAGGGGACAGATGCAACATCGGAACGATGCTACATCCACCTAGGTCAGTATGATTCTTATGTAGCACCCTGATATTAGGCAGGGTTGCTCCTAAATTTACCTGTCAGGTGTAGTTACCTTGGCTCATTGTTAGGGATCAATTGAATTCACCCTAAGTCTGGAATTGCTGCACATCTCTCTTCTGCTGCTAGGTGGCCAGCTACCTAGTGACATTAGATAAGACAAGGGCAAAGCAAGGGCAGATTAGGAGTATATGGGGTATCTCACCCAATGGGCAGGGGTTTTCTTAAATCCCTTGGCCTGCTGGGAGATCCTATATATTTGAGTGGAGTCAGGTGATCGTGGTTCTGTTCCACCTGGACAGCTGTCTGGGTGGATGTGTGTTGTATTGCCTGGGCTGCTAGGCTGTCTGATGGCCTATCCAGAAGCAAGAGAGCAGCATAGGGTTGGCACTGCGGCTTGCAGTCCAACCAGAAGTGATGGTTCTGCGGGCCGGAGAACCTGTCGTGGCCGGAGGTAGAGGGAAAGCTGTCGCCACTAAGGGACCAACCACCTTATTACCAGTAGCTGAAGCAAGTACCGAATGCAGTATTCTCACCAACCAGGGATGGTGAAGAATTGGGAAACTTCAGCTGTGTCAAGCTAGGGATTCAGTGTTCGTGAATCAGCAAGTCTAGTGAGAGAGACGGGGAGCTCAGTGGGTTGAGAACCTACAAGAAGGGACTGTAGAGAAAGGAAAGGAGTTTGTTACAACTTGTGATAGGAACTGTTCTAAGATTGTTGCCATAGGTGACAGCATTCTTCCTACGCATTTAGATGTGGTTTCTTGCTGGATGTCTTTCCCTGCATGGCTGTCTACCTGTAGAAGTTCGGAGTCTGCTAATTAACATTGCAACTACCTAAGGGTGTCCTGGCCCTAACTCTCTCTCTTAAAGTTCTGTTCAAGAGAAATAAAATCTCTTTGCATTCAAGAAGTGTCTGGCGCCCATGAATTTATCTTGGCTCTGGAGGTTTTTATTAGACTAAAGGAGGCCTGGGATCTTGCTACACTTAAATTTAATTTTAAAATTCCTGAACTTCTCCTTTAAAATAAAAATGCCAGGATAGTGCAAACACCCCCAAAAAGTACCCCTTTTTTCAAAGTAGACAACCCAAGGTGATCTAATATTATGCTACAATTTTGGGGAAATGAAGACACATGCTGGTATTGAGGGGGTTAAAATTTGAGATAAGTGATGATGAACTATGTACAAGCACATATAGATCATACACAGAGGGAAGAGATAATGAAGGGGATGATGTACAAGTTACATACAGTGGGAAAATGGAGATGAAGAGTTGATAGTTGATGTCCAGGATAAGGGAAGTGAAGGAGTTAATATACAGATCACATATAGACAGGCTGGGGATCAGTACTATAGGAAGAGGAGGTAAAAGGATTAACTTTTTATTTGCAATTGCTTCTGCCATGATGTGTGCACTGCTCAGAAACTAATGGATGAGTCATTCATTAGTTTCTGGTTCTTCCCATTCCTTTGTTGTAAGAGGAAGCAGTGGCCCACAGATGTAAATGCTACATTGTTTACATCTATGATTGCTGTAATTTGTATTCCATGCCCAATCACAGCAATCCCAAGGTACAGAGCTACTCGGATCAGCTCTGTACCAAGCGTCTGTGAACTGAGCCATTTGAGAATAGCTTGGCTCACAGGCATTAACGTGCGGAATGGCCACCCAACAGTACTTTGATTCATTACTATTTATAAAGGGCACTGGGTAAATTACAATCCACCACTTTGCTTTATTTGGACATACAGTAGTAGTAAAGTGGTTAAGGAGTTTACAGACACTGAGCTGGAAGGAATAAAACACTGTCCTTGTACTTTCCAGCTTGATATGTTTCTGTGTAATTATTTGACAGCCTATGTGTTTTATAGAATGCTATTGCATACATTTCTAAGTAGTGATGTTAATTCATTCTGAAACCCTGCTGTGCAGGAATGTGCATTCTTTTCTCTCCTTGCAATTAAAAAAAGGAAGTAGGTGAGAATTCCTTCATACCTTAGGCACCCTACAGACAATAAAAGGCTGCCACCTCTACATGCACAGTTCTGGATACGTTTTTGGTGAACATGCTTGTTTGTGCCTATAATGGAGATAGGGGAAGCACTACGCAGACATATCCGACACCCTACTATCCAGAGGAAAATAACGTTCAGCCAATATATTCTAAAGCAGCTAACCAAATCTTTGAGAAGACTGTCTACCGTCTACGACTATCTTTGGTGAAACTTTTCCTAATTCAACCTTGAAAGGCTGAATTGGACAAATGTTTTCTTATGTTTGAAGGCACCTTTCTTATGCATTTATTTTTAATCTTTGGATGCACTTCCATATTCACAGCAGTACCTGACAAGTACTTTGCAAAACCTTGCTAGGCATGTATGAGCCCATTAAAAATTATCTCTGAAAGGTTTACGTTAACAAAAGAATAATAGGACACCCGTATAAATGAGAGGCAAAGACACCAAATTTTTTTTGTTTCAGTACTACAGATAAATCTTCATACGTGTGGACTACAAAATGCAAAGAACGTGAAATACGCATGTGTCAAAATGAAATCACACACGGTTTTCATTATTCTATATAGGCAATTTGAATATGTTTGTTTAATATTTGGGCTTTATTGGTATATTTTAAGAGCCTTCAGATTTTATAATGGCCTGCTTTTAATGATTTAACGCAAAACTCTATCCAAAAATAACTATAGTAAAAATACATAGCCAACTAAAAGATAAAATAAAAAAACAGCTTTTGCTACAGAATTCATCTTCAGTCCAATTCCGCTTACAGTGCTCTTTTTCTGCAACTAGATGTCCTCAGTCTGATGATTGGAGAGTGAAAGGAGAAGCAGCACAGTGCTGACTCTGCTATCTCCTCCTATGAGCATGCTTCGTGTTTCTTGTCAGCACATGTAATGATTTGCCCCTTGTTCTGCGTCTTCCTTCCACACCCAAGCCCTGCAAGAGGCTCAAACCTACAATAGAATCGTATACCAGATCACATTCAAGTACTTACTGGAGCACCCTTCTAGTGTAGTGTAAGTTGCTATGTAAATTTACTGTAGCTAGAGCCTCTGTAATCAGTGGAGCAAGGGTTGATTGGTTAGGGCTGCTCAGTGTTTCACAGGCTGCTGCTCTCCCCCCTGTATTCAGGGTTATGGAAATACAGGGGGGGGGGGGGGGGGGGTAACAGAATAGGCATGAATATTTATGAGATCCAGCCATTTCCTGGAGGTTGGAGAGCCAATAAATAGTCTAAGGCCTGAGGCAGCCGGGCAGTGTTCCTGGGTCCAGTCCTGCTAGAGGAGATTCCTGTGCAGGGGCTCTGTCCCTGGAGCAGGAGAGCTAGAGAAAGCTTTGTGAAGACATCAAGGTCCCAGCTAGGCTTAGCTGGAGGGCTTATTCACTAGTTCAAGTCCTTATGGGGAGTTTATTCAAGCCAAACGAAACTATTCAACAGACTCAGCCTTTGAGCTAGAATGCAAGGTCCTTCATTAGCACATATCGGACCGAGGTTATAACGAATCGGTTATATACAGTCAGGTCCATAAATATTAGGACATCGACACAATTCTAGTCTTTTTGGCTCTATACACCACCACAATGGATTTGAAATGAAACAAACAAGATGTGCTTTAACTGCAGACTTTCAGCTTTAATTTGAGGGTATTTACATCAAAATCAGGTGAACGGTGTAGGAATTACAACAGTTTGTATATGTGCCTCCCACTTTTTAAGGGACCAAAAGTAATGGGAAAGATTAACAATCATCCATCAAACTTTCACTTTTTAATACTTGGTTGCAAAACCTTTGCAGTCAATTACAGGCTGAAGTCTGAAACGCATAGACATCACCAGACGCTGGGTTTTATCCCTGGTGATGCTCAGCCAGGCCTCTACTGCAACTGTCTTCAGTTCCTGCTTGTTCTTGGGGCATTTTCCCTTCAGTTTTGTCTTCAAGTGAAATGCATGCTCAATCGGATTCAGGTCAGGTGATTGACTTGGCCATTGCATAACATTCTACTTCTTTCCTTTAAAAAACTCTTTGGTTGCTTTCGCAGTATGCTTCGGGTCATTGTCCATCTGCACTGTGAAGTGCCGTCCAATGAGTTCTGAAGCATTTTGCTGAATATGAGTAGATAATATTGTCTGAAACACTTCAGAATTCATCCTGCTGCTTTTGTCAGCAGTCACATCATCAATAAATACAAGAGAACCAGTTCCATTGGCAGCCATACATGCCCACGCCATAACACTACCACCACCATGCTTCACTGATGAGGTGGTATGCTTTGGATCATGAGCAGTTCCTTTCCTTCTCCATACTCTTCTCTTCCCATCACTCTGGTACAAGTTGATCTTGGTCTCATCTGTCCATAGGATATTGTTCCAGAACTGTGAAGGCTTTTTTAGATGTTGTTTGGCAAACTCTAATCTGGCCTTCCTGTTTTTGAGGCTCACCAATGGTTTACATCTTGTGGTGAACCCTCTGTATTCACTCTGGTGAAGTCTTCTCTTGATTGTTGACTTTGACACACATACACCTACCTCCTGGAGAGTGTTCTTGATCTGGCCAGCTGTTGTGAAGGGTGTTTTCTTCACCAGGGAAAAAATTCTTCGGTCATCCACCACAGTTCTTTTCCGTGGTCTTCCGGGTCTTTTGGTGTTGCTGAGCTCATCAGTGCGTTCTTTCTTTTTAAGGATGTTCCAAACAGTTGATTTGGCCTAATGTTTTTGCTATCTCTCCGATGGGTTTGTTTTGTTTTTTCAGCCTAATGATGGCTTGCTTCACTGATAGTGACAGCTCTTTGGATCTCATATTGAGAGTTGACAGCAACAGATTCCAAATGCAAATAGCACACTTGAAATTAACTCTGGACCTTTTATCTGCTCCTTGTAAATGGGATAATGAGGGAATAACACACACCTGGCCACAGAACAGCTGAGCAGCCAATTGTCCCATTACTTTTGGTCCCTTAAAAAGTGGGAGGCACATATACAAACTGTTGTAATTCCTACACCGTTCACCTGATTTGGATGTAAATACCCTCAAATTAAAGCTGAAAGTTTGCAGTTAAAGCACATCTTTTTCATTTCATTTCAAATCCATTGTGGTGGTGTATAGAGCCAAAAAGATTAGCATTGTGTTGATGTCTTAATATTTATGGACCTGACTGTACCGAGGACTGGAAAGGGTTTTGATAATGGACAGAGAGGAATTACTGTCAGATAAGCCTAAAACCAAGAGAGAGTATAAAAATAAGAATAAACCTTATAAACCTTACAACTCTAGAAATTGAAGAATGGGAAAACCTATTACGTTTGTAACTACATTTTCCCAAGAATATCATCAAATAGTCAGAATAATAAAAAAGAATCTGCCAATACTATATACAGATAAAGATTTAAAAGGCATATTGCAAGCAGGTTGCCATTTTTCTAGCCGACGTGCGCCCACATTAGGGACTGCACTATCACCTAGTTTTTTCTCATGTAAACGATGCCAACCCACCAGGCTCTCCTATTTTGGAAGTTACCCTTGTAAAACAAACACCTGTAGGTACTGTAATTTGTGTCTTTTGGGTAAAACGTTTGTTGCCACAGATGAAGAGTTCATTATACAGCAATACATCAACTGTGACACAAACTATGTAATTTATCTGATCACGTGTATTTCATGCAGCCTTCAATATGTAGGTTGTACCACACGTCCTTTGAGAGTCCGTATAGGGGAACATTACTGTGACACAAATAACCCAAATGCTAGAAATATTTTGAATGCAACACGTCACTTTAGAGAATGTCATCAGGGCGATCTTTCCTCATTTCGCTTCAGAGCAATAGAACGGTTGTCTCACTCGCCCAGAGGAGGTGATAGGGAGAGAAGGCTACTGGGGAGAGAAGCTTGGTGGATTTTTAGATTAAAAACTAGATCGCCTCAGGCGTTAAACCTGAGGTGGGACCTGGACTTGCACTTACATTAAGAATGCCTCTCCCCAGAGCCTCCTCTCTCCTTTTTCTTTCCTCTTTTCCTTTCTCTCTTCTGGGGTTTTTTCACATACCTGGGTTATTATTTTCAACTTTTTTATTTAATGTTTTTTTTAATTTTATGGTGTGTTTTCTTATGCAATAAGTGGCATACACATGAATCACCCTATATGTATTGCAGCTGATTCTCTTTTTTTGGACAATTGCCTGCAGTCATTCAAGACAATTAATGGGTGGAGCCTGTGATCTTTAGAGCTACAATTTATTTCAAAGTTTTATGCCTATAATGTGATTATGACTAGGGCCTTACAGGCTGAAACGCATCAACTGACTGCGTTTGTTCACTGTGGCTATTCAATAAAATGAAGAAATTTTAAGAGCAACACACCGGAGTGCGGATCATTTTTTCCACATTACTCTACTCAGCCAGTGACTGTGGATCGAGCACCTGGGAGCTCTGCTATCTATATGTTGTATGGGTAGTAGCATTGACTTTTCTGTTTATACTTAGTCTTAGTATTAGTGTAGCAAGGGTTAACATAGGATCCTTAAAGGGTTGTAAAGTCAGAAGGCTTTTTATCTTAATGCATTCTATGTATTAAGATAAAATGCCTTTTGTGTGCAGCAGCCACCTCAGCACCCCCTAATACTTACCTGAGCCCCCTCTCTGTGCAGCGATATCCACGAGTAACTCTGCCGTCCGGGATTCTCCCTCCTAATTGGCTGAGACACAGCAGCGGTGCCATTGGCTCCCACTGCTGGCAATCAAAGTATGTTAGCCAATCAGAAGAGAGGGGGCGGGGCCGAACTGGGGCTCCATGTCTGAATGGACACAGGAAGTTGTGAGAGCTCGGGTACCCCCCATAGCAAGCTGCTTACTATGGGGGCACTCGGCAGGAGGATAGGGCCAGGAGAGCCGAGAAGTGACCCGAGAAAAGGAGGATCCGGGCTGCTCTGTGCAAATCCACTGCACAGAGCAGGTAAGTATAATATGTGTGTTATTTTTATGGGAAAAAAAAATTAGACTTTACAATCACTTTAACTCAAATCTGTACTCAGTGTCCCCAGGCACCTGGATGCCTCTCTCCAGTTTTAAGCAGACAATTCCTCAATGAATCTTCAAGACTGGATCCCCAGTGAAACCCCTCTCTTAGCAGGATAGGCCCCAAGCTCTGCCACAGCTGGGACCTTGATGAGCACAAGTAGAATTTTAAGTTGTACTGCGTAGAAGGGCAGCAGCCCTTTGGGCTGGGAACTTCTCCTCCTAGACAAGAACAAGGCGGCCTCAGGCCCCAGACTGTTTACTGTATACACTCTCCAACTACCTACTGGGCAACTCCCCCAGAGATTGGCTGGAACCACATAAATATTCAGGCTGCCTATTTGACTCTCCCAACCCACTATTTTCTGAAAATCCTCAATAAAACAGGCAAAGCAATCAGACCTGCAGCCTGTGGAGCCCAGAACAGCTTAAAGCAAACATAAGATGCTTACGGTAGCTGAGTGCAGAAGAAGCTACGGGAACTAAGTTTACCTATCTTAAAGCTGAACTAAACTGTATCTGAGCATCACAAACTAAAAACACTATTTAATTCATTTCTCATATTAAAAGCAAACTCACCCATCCATCCATGTCGCCATGCTTAATTTTTCAAAGAAATTACTTTGAAAAACACCCCCCTAGCATTTCTTGCAGTCGCAAACTCAGAAAAGGGGAGATGATTCATGTAGCATTTACTTTGTGGAATTAATCTGCCCTTAGCTCAGGCATGCAGGCAGGAAGGTGTACTTAACTGAGAAAGCCCCTCCTCCCCTCCTGAAAACTCCTGGGATGTATGACATAATTTGCCTAGGCCTGGAAACAAGGAAGTAACTGAAGAAATGTAAAAAAAAAAAAAAAGTTTAAAACATGTAAATATGATATACCTTACTATCTATTTAACTTAGATTAGCAGCTTAAGGAATAAAAAGTGGGCAATGTTTATTGAGAGAGTGAAGTTCTGCTTTACCTAGCAACCTATCTAGGAGGGTGCTACATAAAGCAAGTTCATGCAGGTGCTCAAACATCACCAAGAGTCCCCTAAGAACTGCATTCCTGATTTCTGGAACAGGGGCAATGATTACTTCAAATGATTTACTATAAGGCACCGCAGGCATATGCTGCTATGTGCCAGTGGCAAAGAGGTGGCTTTTCTTTGTATATTGGGGTCATACATTTTTTACATTAATAGTAGCAATAATCAATCAAGGTGCCACTAGAAATTCTATTCAAATAGGTATTCTTAACTCAAAAAAGTACCTTCTGCTCTCACACTACTCTAAATCTGCAGATTCCTTTTTGTTTGCTGCAGTGATCTGACTTACTATTAGAGGGTGACCTACTTCTTTCTCTATGGTCCCACTGTACAGTGGAACTTTGGATTACGAGCTTAATCATTCCAGAAGAATACTTGTAATCCAAAGCACTCATATCAAAGCGAGTTTCCCCATAGAAGTCAATGAAAACTCAGATAACTAGCTCCACAGTGACTTCTATGGTATGCAGTACCGCATGTGGCCAGAGGTGGGGAATGCCGGAGACACTCGGAAACCACTCAGAGCCACTCGGATGCAATCGGAAACACTTGGATCAGTTCCTGAGTATTTTCGAGTGGCTCCGAGTGCATCCGAGCGGCTCTGAATGTCATCAGCGCCCCTGCACCTCTGGCCAAATGCGGTACTGCACACCACAGTGGCTTGGATCTTGCTCATTTTGCGAGACAACACTCGCAAACCGCGTCAGGATTTTAAAAATAATAATAGCTCGTATTCCGAAGCGCTCGTTAACCGCGTTACTCGCAATCTGAGGTATTACTGTATGTAGTATGCTTGCTCCTGTGGTGGACTGTGGACTAGGGTCTATGGGATTTTAAGTGTACATAGAGCAGTGTGTATGACCGCATTTAACTAGCAATGCTCATTCCAAACACATGCTTACATATGTCACGGTACTAAAGAAAGCATTGGCATGGAGTGCTATAAGTCTATGAAACAATAATAACATTTAGGGCCTTATAGCCATGAGCAACCCAATCTTATACACGTGTAACCAGCACAAGGGAGCAAGTCCATACAGGTCAAGCACTCTGCAATATATTGGTGGTGTTCTTACCTAAACTGCATATGTATACTGTCTGTGCTTTCTAATATAGACTATATGCAAGCTGAATACACATATTAAAAAATATAAACAACATCTGTTGGTAGCAGACGCTAGGTTACATCATTGAGAAACATCCAGTTTGCTATTAGCAGGTATCCAATACCACCTCTATGCTGATGACACCCAAACGTATCTGTCAGGAAAGAAGAAATATGCCCAGGCACATAGTTATGTGCAAATGGACAAATCCACAGATAGATAAAACCTATTAGCCAAACCCATGGACAGAGAATTCCTGTTAGTCTGACCTGTGCGCCAGCGCGCAGGTGTGCGCATTCACCACTAAGGCTCGGTTTCCACTATTGCAACCCCAAAGTCGCGCGATTTACAGTGCGACTTTCAGGGGCAGCTCCAGACATTTTTTTTTGGAGGGTGCTGAAAGTATAAGTGGTGGTGCGAATGCGGCACACGTTGCCCTCTTGTGGGCATGGTCAAAAAGTGGGTGTTTTTTCAGGGTCTCTCCCATTGTATAGACAAAATAGGGCCTTCGGGCACACAGAGTTGATTGTTGGAGTAAAACAAGCTCAAATGGAACCAGCGATGATAAACCCCAGCATGTATAAGGGCCAGCAATGATAGCCCCTAGTACATGTTAGGGCCAGCCAGAACACTCAGCACCACATAACAGTGAGGGACAGTACACAGCATACAGTGCAGAGCAGGAGTGACCCCTTAGAGTACCCAGATTAGGAGTGACCCCTTAGAGTGCAAAGAGAAGGAGAGTGACCCCAAACAGAGAGCGCCCCTTTAGAGGGCCCAGAGCAGGAGAGCGCCCCTTTAGAGGGCCCAGAGCAGGAGAGTGCCCCCTTTAGAGGGCCCAGAGCAAGAGAGTGCCCCCTTTAGAGGGCCCAGAGCAGGAGAGTGCCCCCTTCAGAAGGCCCAGAGCAGGAGAGTGCCCCCTTTAGAGGGCCCAGAGCAGGAGAGTGACCCCATATACAGCGCCCACAGCAGGACAGTGACCCCCATATACAGTGCCCACAGCAGAACAACGACCCCATATACAGTGCCCACAGCATGATAGCGACCCCATATACAGTGCCCACAGCAGGACAGTGACCCCATATACAGTGCCCACAGCATGACAGGGACCCCATATACAGTGCCCACAGCAGGAGAGTTCCCTTATTAGAGCACCCAGAGCAGAACAGTGGTCCTTTAGAGTGCCCAGAGCAGGAGAGCGGCCCCTTACACAGTGCTCACAGCAGGATGGTGACCCCTTACATGGTGCCCACAGCTCAAGGGTGACCCATTACACAGCGCCCACAGCACAATGGTGACCCCATTACACAGTGCCCACAGCACAACGGTGACCCCATTACACAGTGCCCACAGCATAACGGTGACCCCATTACACAGTGCCCACAGCACAACGGTGACCCATTACACAGCCGGATGGTGACCCAATACACATTGCCCACAGCAGGAGAGTTCTCTCTTTAGAGTGCCCAGAGCAGAACAGTGGCCCCTTTAGAACACCCAGAGCAGGAAAATGGCCCCTTTAGAGCGCCCAGAGCAGGAGAGTGGCCCCTTAGAGAGAGTGCCCTTTAGAGTGCCCAGAGCAGGAGAGTGGCCCCTTACCCAGTGCCTACAGCACAACGGTGACCCCATTACACAGTGTCCACAGCACAACGGTGACCCTATTACACAGTGTCCACAGCACAACGGTGACCCTATTACACGGTGCCCACAGCCGGATGGTGACCCTATTACATAGTACCCACAGCCGGATGGTGACCCAACACACAGTGCCCACAGCAGGACAGTGACCCCATACACAGTGCCCAGAGCAGGACAGTTCCTTCTTTAGAGCGCCCAGAGCAGGAGAGTGGTCCCTTTAGAGCACCCAGAGCAGGAGAGTGGCCCCTTTAGAGTGCCCAGAGCAGGAGAGTGGCCCCTTTAGAGTGCCCAGAGCAGGAGAGTGGCCCCTTTAGAGTGCCCAGAGCAGGAGAGTGGCCCCTTTAGAGCGCCCAGAGCAGGAGAGTGGCCCCTTTAGAGTGCCCAGAGCAGGAGAGTGGCCCCTTTAGAGCAACCAGAGCAGGAGAGTGGTCCCTTTAGAGCGCCCAGAGCAGGAGAATGGCCCCTTTAGAGCGCCCAGAGCAGGAAAGTGGCCCCTTACCCAGTGCCTACAGCACAATGGTGACCCTATTACACAGTGCCCACAGCACAATGGTGACCCTATTACACAGTGCCCACAGCACAACGGTGACCCATTACATAGTACCCACAGCCAGATGGTGACCCAACACACAGTGCCCACAGCAGGATGGTGACCCCATACACAGTGCCCACAGCAGGAGAGTTCCCTCTTTAGAATGCCCAGAGCAGAACAGTGGCCCCTTTAGAGCGCCCAGAGCAGGAGAGTGGTCCTTTTAGAGCACCCAGAGCAGAAGAGTGGCCCCTTTAGAGCGCCCAGAGCAGGAGATTGCCCTTTAGAGTGTGCAGAACAGGACATTGACCCCATACACAGCGCCCACAGCAGGACGGTGACCCCATACACAGTGCCCACAGCAGGACATTGACCCCATACACAGTGCCCACAGCAGAACGGTGACCCCATACACAGTGCCCACAGCAGGACGGTGACCCCATACACAGTGCCCACAGCAGGACAGTGACCCCATACAAAGTGCCCACAGCAGAATGGTGACCCCATACACAGCGCCCAAAGCATAACGGTGACCCCATGCACAGTGCAAGAGCAGGAATGTGACCCCATGGAGTCCAATGGTGCACTGTTATGGGGACACCTGATCATCATTTGTGCACTGTAAGTAGCAGGCACAGGCACTCCTGATCTGCGTGGCATTCTAATGATTGCAGTACATGTGCCCAAGTCCAATAAGAGGGCTGATATCAACAGGATTTCTCTGCTCAGTCCAGATCAAGCCTGCCCCTCAGTCAGTACCTGTGTAATGCAGCATGCTGCTATAGATCAGAGGACTGGAAAGCCCTCCCCCTCCCTTCCAGGCTCAGCAGCTACATTAAAAACAGAACGATACCTGTAGCTGTGATCAGCCTCGCTCCTCCTAAGCTTTCCTCCTCGGAGCACACCATGTGACACACACACCCCTCTTATCCTCTGACATTGGCAGGCTCAGTCAGCTCTGCAGACTGCAATGCACTGAGTGCAGCAGCTCTGTTCTGCTCCCTCTTTCTGCCTCTCTCTCCTTAGCATACCTGCTTCTTCCAGGTTCCTGGGGCACTGCACAGGGCTGGGCTCTATCGGCTGCTTCCATCCTATTCATCTTTTGGTGGCAAATGCAGGAGATAGCACGTGTCACCACCCAGCACTGGATCAATCCGCCACTGATGCAGGCTCACCACCCAACTGATCAGCGGCTTATTCGGCTGTATCCCTCCACTTTACAAAATAGTCCCTAGCCTCTTGCAGACAGGATTCACAGCAGGTACCAAGTATTTTTTTTAAAAATCCTGTGACTGTACTTTAATACCTCTGTGGAAATTTTGGGGGTGCTATGACGGTGCTTGAATATTTTTGGGGGGAGCTTCAGCACACCCAAGCACCCACCTGGCGCCACTACTGGCGACTTTGCAATGCAATTTTTGTTGCAATTTGATGCGACTTTCCAAACGACTTTGTGTGACTTTGATGTTCTGTGATTTAGTCATAGTGCTGTAATTCGTTATCCTGCTTAGTTATTTCCCCTTATTCTTTCGTTGTCACGTGTTGTATAGTGCTTAGAAAACATGCTATGTTGGGTCAGCAGTCATTATGGCTGCTGTAGCAGCATTAATAGATGAAGAAGAAGAAGAAGAAGAAGAGGATAACTGGAGGAGGAGAAGGCATAGATTTTGGATCCATCCCGTCATCGCCCAAGGGGAAGGGGGAGGCCAGTTTTGGGTCCTTTACAACGACCTCCGTGCTCATGAAGACAAATTCTTCAACTACACACGGATGTCAATTAGAATGTGAGAACATTTGTTTATGTCAACTTGCAAATGCTTCAAGATATATTTAGGAAAACGTGTATATGCATGATCACTATGACTCTTTTTTTAATTTTTAGCTTTAAATAGCTAGAAGTGTTAACAATAACCTGATCAAATGTTTTAAAAAATGGAAATAGATTTATAAATGGTTGATTTTTACATGGTCAGTGTAGATAATAGCCATACATTTTCTCTTTTCAGTTTTGATGAATTGTTGGCTTTGCTCTCTAGCCATCTAGAGCGAGAAAACACCAGTTTTCGAAGGAGTATTCCAGCTGTTGAAGGACTCATTATATCATTGAGGTAACTTTTCATACCTACTTTTTCTTCTTCTTACCTCATATGTGGCATTTGGATATCCACATCATTCTTTCATCCTCTTTACAATAATAATAAATATATAAATAATAAATAATAATAATAAATAAATATGAAATAATAAATACTAGCATGTTATTGTGGGTGTGATTGTTTTTACAATATTAATTGTCCCTGTGCATCACCAGTGTCTTTCTCCTGCTCCTCTTCTTCCTTCACGTCCTCAGGCACCTCCTTCCAAGCTCGTTTTTAGTTCTAATATAGAAGTAGCTTATTGTTAAAATGTATCATTCTAATAAACTGTATTTACTGTTCCATTTTAGGTAACTGGCAACTGGACATTCTTTTGCAAGTTTGCATTTTGAATTTTTGGTTGGCAAAACTACTGCCAGCAATATTGTACATGATACCTACAGAGACATCTGGAGTGTTCTTAGGGATTTGGTACTGAAGAAGCCCACTCCCGAAGATTGGTGCAAGATAGCAGAAGTTTTCTGGGACCGATGCAATTTTCCGAATTGTGTCGGGGCAATTGACGGCAAACATATAAGAGTAGTGATGCCCATTGGCAGTGAAACAAAATTCTTCAACTATAAAAAATATTTTTCGTTTGTCTTACTAGCAGTGGCTAATGCCAATTATTGTTTTAGATATATAGACATAGGATCGTACTGCAGCAGCTCAGACTCTAGTATTTTTGCACGATCATCTTTTGGAAGAATGTTGAGGAAAAATAGCCTGGACCTGCCACAGGACTGTCCGTTGCCAGGAACAAATGGGCCGCCACTCCCATTTGTGTATGTTGGGGATGAGGCCTTTGCTTTCAGTGACCATCTACTAAGGCCTCATTCCAATCAATCTCTGAGTGAAGAGAAGAGAATCTTCAACTACCACTTAACCAGGGCAAGACGAGTTGTCGAATGTGCATTTGGCATTTTATCGAACAAGTGGCGGTTCCTACATACACCTATCAATTTGAAAATGGAGAATGCAATATCTGCGGTAAAAGCAGCATGTGTACTTCATAACTATGTCCAAATTCGTAAAGGGTACCTTTTTGAAGATTCCCTCATCCATGATATGGAAGGTGCACAATGGAGTGCCAGTAGGGGCACCACCAATGGTACCACTGTGCGTGAGGGTTTCACTTCGTTTTTCATGTCTGCTGCTGGTTGTGTTCCCTAGCAGCAGGATGTCATTGCATAATGTATGTCATGCATTTTTTTATTTATTATTATTTATATGTATGTTATGTTTAATTGCATTCAAATGCTGAATAACAGGTCTTTAACACAGAATATAAAAATGGATAATAAAAAAACGCATAATGTAACCAGAATCATTTTTATTTGCAAAATTTTTGGGCAAGAATGCATCAAAAATAAAGTATTTTTTGATGAACTACACCATTTGTTGTTTTGTTTTTTTTAGACAACCACAACAAAGAAAAATAAATTAACATATATAAATTTGAACAACACCAAAAAAAGCATACAAAAAATAACAATATATAATCTGAACCTTTTTTAGCAGCAAAATCTTTTTGCAAGAATGCAAAAATAACAAAAAATAATTTCCATGAACTAAACCATTTTTGGGTTGTTGTTTTGGCAACCACAACAAAAAAAACATACACAAGTATCAAAACAACACCAAAAATAAAAAAACCTGCTGGTATGTTTTTGTTTCAGTGGTCCCGGAAACGGAACTAGTGGTTGGTCCAGGGTAATCCACTGATGTTCCCGGGTAGTTTTTCCTTTCAAGAAAAGGCGAACCTGACTGAGTGTAGGCTGCCGCCTAAGTTAGTGAGTGGTCGGGGGGCCAAGGGTAGAGGTAGCGGGGGCAGGAAATGGATGCAACATGCGTGGCCTTGAGGGATTCAGCATATTACCATACTGGGTCACAGTATGGCCGGTTTATTGGTGGAGCATACTGTGTACTTTGAAAGTGAGGGTATTGTTGATAAGGGGAGAAATGCTGTGTCTTCACATTGGTTTTCAGCCATTTTAGTGGACATCTGACTGACTACATCTAAGATTTTATCCATGGGTTTCCCAGCCCTGGCACGTCCCCTTGAAGATCATCGCAAAGGCCTAGAGACATTGCATGGGCATGGGCATATGGGGCTAATCTTTTTGAGCCGGAACCACTCCTTCCTTCTTTTAATTTTCGTAGGTACCGGTTGTAACAGTCTGAGACTTCTCCATCGAGTTTAACAAGTGCACTGCAAAATATAAAGACAATACCAAATTCAAAAAATCTTTCTTTATTAACTGCCCATAGGTTATTCATTTGCTAGGCTGCATAATTGATGTTGATGGTGGAAAAACAACCGCAAGATATATTATCCATGACACCTGCAGAATTTGTGATGTGCTGAAGGATGTCGACAGGGCCATCTTTAATATTGTTTTGACCATGGGCATATATTATTTGGGGCCCCACACACACACATACACACACAGATTTACTTTCCTGCAGCCACAGGTTGCAGGAAAGAAACTAGCTAAATTCCAACATCAACACAGATAGTGATGACAGGGGATTCCCTCCTGCCAAAACATTGTGATCTCCCGGCAGGAGAAGCAGTCCCCACCAAGAAAACATAATGCACATTATTAACACACACCCCTTGGTTGCTAGAGGTTATTGCACATTATTAACACACACACATTGGTTGCTGCATATTTAAATAGGTGCAAGCTGCAAAATGCTAAGCAACATAATCAACCACTTACTTTTTGCAGACCGTTCTGTAGCTGATAAAGAGTCCCAGGTACCATAATATATGCAAGCCACTTTCAACCATGCTCTCTCCTTCTTTACATGATCTTTGTAACATGGATCTCTGAGGTCATATATTGCCAGACGTTGTCTGACAAGCCGAATGATTTCTTCATTGTCATGAACTTGTCGCTTGTTCTTTCTAGCCCTAGGCATGCTTCCTGGTGTCTTCCACACTCACGTACATACATATAGGAAGTCATGTATTTGGGAGGAGCAGAGATCATATGCTTCCGTAGACTTCCATAGAAGTCGCAACAAAGTCGCGGTGTCATACATGTACATGCAACTGCATTGCGACTTAATTACTTTCTATGGAGAACAAGTCGCACCGAAGCAGGAACAAAGTAGTGCAAAAACCTTTTTTTTCAGTCGCTGCGACTTGAGTCACACCAATTAGAACGGGGACCATTGAAATTCATGGATTTTGACTTGTCATGCGGTGTCAAGTCGCACAACAACTCGCAGTAGTGGAAACAGAGCCTTAGTGGCGCCAATCGGGCTATATAAACACCTCTGCTGCACTAGGACTTTGCCTTATTGCTACCTGCTACCTGTTTCTTGTGTTTGATCCTGTTGCCGCTCTGATCCGTCTGACCATGCTTGTACTCTACCTGAACCGACCCCTGGCTTGCTCTTGGACCATGTCTCTGCTTGATCCCTCTGTCTGTCTGTTTGCCACTGCCAACTCCAACCTGAACCTGACTACTCTGCTGCCTACTGCTCTGTTCCTGAAGTGCATGCTAGTGACCGACCGGCTTGCCTGACCCTGCTCCATGCCCAGCCATCCTTATACCTGCTGTCTGCTACCTGCCAGCCTGCCAAGCACCTGCTGCCTGTGACCTGCCAGCCTGCCAAGCACCTGCTGCCTGTGACCTGTCAGCTTGCCAAGCATCTGCTACCTGTAACCTGCCATCCTGCTAAGTACCTGCTGTCTGCCAGCTGCCAGCCTGCCAAGTACCTGCTGCCCAGCGTCACGATCCAGCCTGCATCCAAGTACGCACAGACTTCTCAGTTGCAGCCTTCACCATCCGAACTTCTAGGCACTCGTGCCACTCCAGGCTTCTGTGCCTCCAGTTTACTTTATCAGGGGTGCCAGGCCGGAGGTGTAAGAGATCGCCTTCCTCTCCACGTCAGGCTCCATCACCAGGTACATGACACTATCGCTCTACTCCTCACCTCACCTCTGCAGTCTCAACTTTCATTAGTAACTTACTACCTGACATACCAGTATGGTTGTCACAGCACTTATCCAAAATTAAATCTTACTAAAATTGACCTCACAATATTCCGCCTCTTCGTGTGCCCTCCCTAACTTATCAGTCAAGATCAATAATACTATCAGCCCCTCCGCTTAGGCCAGTGTGTTATGTGTAATCCCAGACTCTGACCTGTCCTTTCAGCCCCAAATCCAATCACTGTCCAAATCTAGACTTCACTTCTGTAACATTTCCAAAATGTGCCCCTTCTTAATCAATGACACCAACAAGCTACCCATTCACTCCAGTGTACTCTCTCACCTTGACTATTGAAACTCCCTTCTCATTGGCCTACCTCTACACAGGCTGCCCCCCCCCCCCCTTCAGTTCATCATGAATGCTGCTGCTAGACTCATCTACCTTACCCACTGTTTAGCGTCTGCTACCCCTCTCTGCCAATTCCTCCACTGGCTTCTGATTGTTTAATGACTGCTCAACAAATACAATTCACAATACTAACAGCATACAAAGCCATTTACAACTCTGCCCCCAGCTACATAACCAAACATGTCTCAATATATCACCCAAACCGCCCTCTCTGCGCCTCCCAAGACCTCCTGCTCTCTAACTTCCTTGTCTCCTCCTCCCATGCTCACCTCAAGAACTTCTCCAGAGCCCCTCTGTCTTCTGGAACCCCCTACCCAAATCTGTCCAGCTAGTGTATCTCCTACTTTGTCCAGCTTTAGGCAATTCCTTGAAAACTCATCTCTTCAGGGAAGCCTACCCCACTTCCATCAACTAATCCTTATGACCATTATTACCTTCTGTACCACTTGCCCCTCCCTATTAGATTGTAAGCTCTCAGGAACAGGGCCCTCCTAACCCTCTTGTACTGAATTGTATTGTAACTGTACTGTCTCCCTTTGTATTGTAAAGCGCTGAGCAAACTGTTGTCGCTATGTAAATCCTGTATTATAATAATAGTGAATTTTAATAAGGGCTAGTAATACTGAAGACAAGATCGTAGCACAGTGCCTAATGATGGACCCCTTTCCTTCATTACATGCTTTTTCTTTGCCCCTCCAGAAATAATGGGCTCAGGAGCATAAGAGACAACTACTATTCAAAAAGAACATTTAATATAAAAGAAGTTTAGACCAGACAGCTGCTAAGCATCATTGTAATGGAAATGGTGAGAACAAAAATGTTAAATTATCATAGCGCCAATCAGCATGATTGGAATATGTGGTCAAATTCATATCTAGATATTTATGTAGCAGTTGTATGATTGCTCAAAGTAAGTGTTATCTCTTGCCTATAAAAAAAATAAATAATTAATTAAATCTATCGCTCTTTCATTCTGAGCATTTCTTTGTACATAAAATAGTGCGCAACAGCACTGGATTATTTATTCACCAAGATAGCTTTTATAAATCCACTTTAGCTATTTTTTTTATATTAAATGTATTTGTTTAGGAAGCTTTGATTGGGGAAGAGTTAATTTTATCATTTAATGATGGTTATATTTTCAGAGCCAATCTTATTTCTTTGGGTTATCTATCTCTTAGAAAGCTTACAAGTATGATTATACTGACCTCTAGTGGTCACTTTAGAGCAGGGGACTGATCACCTATCTGTCATCTTGGTGATTTGCAGCCATATCTTGGAGTGAGCCTTACAGACTTGAGCGCAGGTGGAACAAATGACTGGCTCATAGGCATGGTTAGATTAGACCCTGGAGACCCTGAGAAGTGATGCTCCACTATACTGATATTTGTCTCACCATCACACAATTGAACACACTGCCTTTTCCTAGTTCTATGAGCAGTGTTACAGCTGAAAATAGACAGTAAACAGCCATTTATTGTAATACAGCAACTGCTGTTGCCATTGTTATCATTTTGCATTTTTGCAAAATACGTATATTTTTTCATTCTTCTTCATGACATCAGGAAAAGAAGAATATGCCTGAAATTGCAATAGGAAATTGCACAAAATGTGATATATATTTATACACACGCTGAACACATCTATACATCCAAATACATACTGTATGTGTCTCTGTTAAGGCAGGCATTCTTTGTAAATATAGGAATATATATATATTCAAAAGTATTGGTACACCTGCCTTACAAGCACATGAACTTTAATGGCGTCCCAGTCTTAGTCCGTTGGGTTCAATATTGAGTTGGCTCACCCTTTGCAGCTATAACAGCTTCAACTCTTCTGGGAAGGCTGTCCACAAGTTTTAGGAGTGTGTCTATGGGAATGTTTGACCATTCTTCCAAAAGAGCATTTGTAAGGTCAGGCACTGATGCTGGACAAGAAGGCCTGGCTCGCCGTCTTCGCTCTAATTCATCCCACAGAGCACAGAGCAAGGTCCATAAAGACATGGATGAGTGAGTTTGGGGTGGAAAAACTTGACTGGCCTGCACAGAGTCCTGACCTCAACCTGATAGAACACCTTTGGGGTTAAAGGAGAAGTAGGGCCAAAGCTCTTTTGTCCCACTTCAACTGTAGGTAACAGGAGTGCACTTACTTCTGCCCTCCTGTAACCCATTTTCAGCCAACAACGGACTAAAATCCAGTGTTGGTTGATGTCACTCAGCTGGTCAAGGCTTTGGAAAGATCCAGACTTTAACATTGGGATCCACCCAGATGCCTGGAACAGCAGCTGGCTCAGCCTTTCAGCGAGTGGCTGGGAGACTGAGCCAGCCGCTCCTGCCGTCTCCACAGCCCAGCGCTCCAGTGAGCGATGAAGGGACGGAGTACAAAGCTGGTGACTGACAGTCACCATCTCTTTGCTCACAAAATACTGAGAACTGAGCAATTACCACTCTTTGTTCACTCAGTTCTCAGGCTGCTTTCACACTGGAGGCGCTTTACAGGCGCTATAGCGCTAAAAATAGCACCTGCATAGCGCCTGTAAAGAGCCTCTCCTCTCATTCCAGTGTGAAAGCCTGAGTGCTTTCACACTGGAGCACTGTGCTTGCAGGACGGTAAAAAAAGTCCTGCAAGCAGCATCTTTGCAGCGCTGTAAGGGGCGGTGTATACATCGCTCCTAAAGCACCCCTGCCCATAGATATCAATGGGCAGTGCCTGCAAAGCGCCGCTGCAGCGGTGCTTTGCGGGCAGTTTTAACCCTTTTTCGGCCGTTAGCGGGGGTTAAAAGCGCCCGCTAGTGGCCGAATAGTGCCGCTAAAATGTCAGTAAAGCGCTGCTTAAAATAGCGGCGCTTTACCACCGCCCCAGTGTGAAAGTAGCCTTAGTCTTAGAAGTGGCATGGGGTCATCCAGAGGAGCAGTATGATGTGAGACGTCAGATGGGAGGGGAGGAGTGAGAGGTGTGTCAGCCTGCTGGTGCTCTGGCGGGCTCTCTCTAACAACAAGACAAGTGGACGGGGCAGATTGAGAGCAGTAGGGAGAACCAACATGCTGGGGGAACTGTGGGGCAGCCAGAGAAACGGGAGCCTGATGGATTCAGCACCGCGCACAGAGAACTGAAAGGAACAGACTCGGAGACGGCCTCTGCCACCCGCCCGGAGCTCCCCGCTCCTACTACCCCCCCCTTCCCCCCCCCCCGCACTGAAAGCTGGCAGCACGCGAGATAGGATCTGGATAGGACGCTGCAGTGAGAGGCAAAGCCAGGATGCACAGTGCCTGGATAGTGGCAAGCAAACCTGACACCTGATCCCAATCGTAGAAAGCACGAAGCAGAAGGCAGAGGTACAAGGGGCAGCGGTAAGAGAGACAATAAGCTCTACAACCTCAAAGGTAAGAGTGTAAGAGGAGCACGCTAGGAGAAGCTAGACAGTGGATTGAGAAGTAAGAGCCTCTGCAGAACAGCCGGTGTATGGTAATATCTGTTTTTTCTGCAAAACTGGGAGGTCGGTCTAGGGGCTAGGTGACTCTTGGCTACCCACTGTATATATTTCCTAGCACGAACTTTACCAAAACTAAGACAATGCTAGCTAAGTACTTTAACCCTTGGTTGTAATTAGATACTTTATATTCTGGGAAGGAGTCTCGGGACATTAAGTACAGCTGAAGTGTAAAAGTGCTTGACTTGACAAATGCTGCAATCAATTTCATATCCTGTGATATTCGTACCCCATATGGGAGGGAGGGCTGAGCAGTAAATAACCAGCTAAATAAACCAATTCAATATGCACGTGTGTATACTCACCCTCCAGCCTTGGGATACATTTAAATTTTTGGGAATATGATATGTCGACACTTACGGACTGGGTAAAGGGTTGTAGGCTTACTCCCATTGATACCCTTAGAAATGCATGATTGAAGCTTTTGAAGTTTTTGTCCTTTTTAAACAGACAGTATGGGCTGCCTATAGAGGCTGCGAGGCCGAGAGGTTGGATACTGCATGCATAGTTACTCACAGTACCTTATCCTAATTCCAAGCCACCCATTCGCTAATCTCACACCTTCATTATTGGAAGTTAGGCTCATGTCAGTTAAACTACATCTAATATCTTCATAAATTATCGTAAAGAGTGCTACAGCACAATTTGGACGAGCCAGGAAAACACCTGGGAAACGATCTCGCTTGACAGAGCGACACAGTGCCAATCACAGTACTACAGAGGCCTACTCAATTGGCTAAGACTACACTACTGCCACACTTGTACTTGCACTGTAAACTCAAATATCACTGATCAGTTAATTGGAGAGAGTTGGACCTAGGACTATTCTTAAGAGTATTGGATACACTGATTAAAATCAACTGGACTAGGTCAACAGGAAAATAGTATGAGTAGGAACGCATCCAAAACTGGGAAGGGGGGACCTCCGAAAACCCCAAAAGATAACCTGTCAGGAAGTGCTGCCGGGAGCACAATCAAGCAATACTTGGCTAAAGGGGGGAGCCCGGGGAGTGCCCATCAAGAGACCCAAAAATCAAGTATGGCAGACAAAAAGAAGAAGGGACTAAATGAGAGGGAAGATCAGACCCCTGATCACTCAAGAGAGGAATTATTAGCCGAAAATACTTTGGAGATATCTAGAATAGAGGAACACAGACAGGAACCACAACTACCCTCGAAAAACGAATTAGCAGAAATGTTTAAAGCACTTGAGACTTCAATTAAAGCAGAGATTGGTTTGTTGAGGACAGATCTGGGCAACCTCCTGACCAGAGTGGAAGGGGTTGAGGACAAGCTGGATAAACAAGAGAAGGAGATCTCTGAATTAAAAGAACAACTTAAAACAACTCAACAGAATCAGATAAAAATATGCTACAGGATGGAAGATCAGGAAAACAGAGACCGTAGACAAAATTTGAGATTCCGTGGGGTCCCGGAAAATAGGAGGGAGGATCTGAGGAGGACTGTAGCGACTATCTTCAGCCCCCTCTTGGGATTGGGAGAAGAAGACTTCCCAAAAATTGAGCGGGTGCACCGGGTGGGTAGGTTAGACATTAGACGGGTAGAAAGAAGCCGCGACATAATTGTGAGGTTTAGATTTTATGAGGATAAGGAAAATATATGGGTTAAACTGAGGGGGCATACCCCACTACAATAGGAAGAGGCAAGGATTCAAATCTTTGCGGATCTGGCCAAAGACACACTGGCGAGAAGGCGTCACCTGAAACCCCTACTGGATCAAATGATAAATCAAAATATAAAATACACATGGGGATTCCCAGCCTGCCTGGTAGGCAGTAAAGATGGGAGATCCGCAAGATTAAGATTCCCGGGAGAATTGGAGGGGTTCTGTGAGAAACTGGGCATGCAGGTGCCCCCGATGCTGGACTGGTCTAACGAACAATGGATTGAATTGAGTGTGGGTTCGGTGTAAAGTTTCAAGGGGATGTGGGGGGCTCGGGGTGGGGGAGGGGGCGGGTTTAGATTAATATTAATAGAAAACAATTGAGATGGAAGTCCTGACAGGAGAAGTCTAGCACACCCGGTCACTAAGGTATTATAGACCGGAGGGATGACACACCTAAAGCTCCACCTTTAGAGGAGGAGACCAATGGAGGGCCACAATATAGGTGACCCTCACTGGTCTAAGGGTCCTGAGGGGACCAATTGGGGGGGGGTTGGGGAGGGCGTTGGAGGGTGTGGGGGGGATGGGGGAGGGGGAGAGGGAGGTGAAGGGAGGGGGAACAGGGGAAGGGGGTCCTGCCTAACTTCAACATTAAGAAAGGGGGAAATCTCTCCAAGGTATAAGGTAGAGGGTGAATTCAGGAGAACGGAAAAAGGGCTATGGCCACAATAAAATTTACAATGTATAACGTCAAAGGTTTAAATACCTCCAAGAAAAGACTTAACATCTTTAATGAGCTTAAATTATTAGGGCCAGACGTGGTATTCCTGCAAGAAACACACATCTCTCATCAATCGAGACTTAGACTACTCTCAAACGAATACTCGGTCTGGTACCAAGGAGATACCATCTCAAGTAGAGCAAGGGGGGTAGCTATTGGCTTCGCAAGGAAAACAAGGTTTATGCTGGAGGATAGATTGGTGGACCCAGAAGGTAGATACCTAGTTCTCAGAGGCAGATTGAATGAAGGGGAATACACATTAGTTAACATCTATGCCCCCAATAAGAATCCGATGAAATACCTGGCAAATATATTGGGGAAAATAATGGGGTTTACGAAAGGGCATTTGATATTAATGGGGGATTTTAATTTTTGTTTTGACCTGGGATTGGACAGCACGGCCCGAACACAGGGGAAGAACTGCGTACATTTGAAAGAGATAAAGCAAAAACTCTCCACCCACCAATTGGTGGATATATGGAGAGTCCAACATCCAACTAAAAGGGACTATACGTTTTACTCCCCTGTGCACGGGTCATATCCCCGGATCGACTGGGGATTAGTCGAGCATAGGGAGATCGATAAGGTAGTAGAGTCTAAGATAGGAAACATAACCTACTCAGACCATGCACCTATGACCATTGAAATGACAACAGGCAGAGGTCAGGCCTATGCGGGGCAGTGGCGGCTAAACGAGGAGTTGATAAGGGAGGAGGAGGGGGTCAATAGAATCAGAAAGGAACTTGAGAACTACTTTGAGGTAAATGATACCGGGGACGTTTCAGGGGACACTCTATGGGAGGCGCATAAAGCCTACATTAGAGGGGTCTTAATTGAAATGGGGGCGAGGAAGAAAAAAGATAGACGGGAGAAAATCCAAAAATTAATGGTAGACCTTGCGGGATTAGAACAAAAACACAAAAAACAACTGGGCCAGCTACCTCAAGAGATACATCAGCAGATGGTATTTAAAAGATCTGAGCTGAAAACGGCAATGGAGCAGGAGTCCAGAGCATTATATAGTAAGATAGCCTGAGAGAGATATAGATGGGGTAATAAACCTAGCAAACAGTTAGCAAAAATGGTACAAAAGAAGAAAGTTAGGAATTTCATAGAGAGAATCCAGACTAAAGAGGGCCATATGGAGTATTCAGCCAGTAAGGTGGCAGATATCTTTAAGAATTACTACCAGGACCTATACTCAGTCTCTAAACAAGACACCTCTTTAAAAAATAGGAGAATGAGATACAATAATTATTTTAAAAAGGCGGTGCTCCCCAAGATTACTGAGGTGGGTAGAGAATTATTGGAAAGACCATTTTCTGAAGATGAAATAAGGAAAGCATTAGCAGGAATGGCCCTTGGGAAAAGCCCCGGCCCGGATGGCCTCACATCACTCTATTATAAAACATTCAAAGAAATATTAGTACCCAGGCTGTGTCATTATATGAACGGATTGGGAGATAGCTTTGAGATGAGTAGGGAAGCATTAAAAGCCTCCATAACAATCATATTAAAAGAAGGTAAAGAGAAAACACTATGCTCAAGCTACCGCCCAATCTCTCTGCTTAATATTGACACAAAACTGTTCGCAAAGGTGTTGGTAGAGAGATTGAAGGAATTTATGAACTCGTTGGTCAACCCAGATCAGGTGGGGTTTGTGCCTAATAGGGAGGGGAGAGACAACGGGGTCAGGACCCTCCTCTTACTGGGAAAAATGAAGGAGAGTGGACCCCCAGGACTACTTCTGTCAATTGATGCCGAAAAGGCTTTTGACAAAGTAGACTGGGGGTTCATGATACAGACTTTGGAGACCATGGGTCTGGGACCTAAAATGATTCGGAGGATTAAAACTCTGTATCACCATCCAACCGCTGTAATAAAAGTTAATGGGTTATTGTCTCAACCATTCGAGATGGAAAACGGTACGAGACAGGGGTGCCCCCTTTCCCCGTTGCTCTTCGTCTTGGCTATGGGACCCTTCCTGGCAACAATACGAAGGGACCTGGATATAAGAGGAGTCAAGGTAGGAGAGGAGGAACACAAAGTCGCAGCATTTGCGGACGACGTGTTGTTTTATGTAACGGACCCAGTCTCCACCATGCCCAACCTTGTAAAAGCGGTGAGGAAATATGGAGAGGTATCTAACTTTCAAATACCGTAAATATGACTAAATCAAAAATATTAAATATAAATCTAAGCAAGACAGAGGTAGAGACCTTGAAAAAAGAATTCAGTTTTAAATGGACTAAGGAATTAAAGTACCTGGGGATTAAACTAACCAATTCAATCAAGAAGATGTTTACTATCAACTACATGCCCCTACTTGACACTGTTAGATTGGACTGTAGTAGACTTGCATGCAAGGCCCTCTCATGGATAGGACGCATTAACGTCATTAAAATAGTCCTATTACCCAAAATTTTGTATCACTTCCAGATGATACCAGTTCCTCTCCCCCAGTACTACTTGAGGAAGTTAAGAAAAATAATATTGACCTTCATTTGGATAAATAAAAGACCGAGACTCTCCTTCCAGACGTTAAAACAGTGGTTCTCAACTCCAGTCCTCGGGACCCACCAACAGGCCAGATTTTAAGTATTACCCTGGGGAGTTGCAGACTAGAATACTGCAATCACTGAGCAGCAAGTGATATCACCTGTGATGTATTTCAGCTATCTTGCAAACCTGGCCTGTTGGTGGGTCCTGAGGACTGGAGTTGAGAACCACTGCGTTAAAACAAAGGAAAATAGAGGGCGGCCTGGCAGTGCCTGATGTGCAGATCTCCCACAAAGCCATAGTACTATCTAGAATGGTAGAATGGGTGAGGAAGGAAAAGTTAAAAAAGTGGTTGAAAGTAGAGGAAAGTTTTAGTAAAGCACAATTAGGCACCATTATATGGAATCCCCCACACTTTAGAATAATGGATAATAGTACACATGTAATAACACGAAATGTTTTCAAAATATGGGATGGGGTATATAAGAAATTCAATGGGAAATACAATTCACCGCTGATTACATTAATAGACAATAATTTTTTCGCACCGGGAACAGAAAACATAGGAGGAAAAGAAGCACTTTGGGGGAAAACACAATTAAGAGAATTCATGAAAGAAGGTAAAATTATGTCACTTCAGCAACTTACACACGGGAGGGAAGCACGGGGTTTGGAGAAATGGCGTTATCTCCAACTGAGTCACTTTGTTAAAAAATTACCACAACCGATTAGGTCTGGGGAACAACTGACAGACTTTGAAAGGCTGTGTGATAAGGAGGACCCTAGAAATATAATTTCTAAAATATATAAAACTCTGATGATGTCAGAAAAATTGGATACCGCCATTTCTGGCCAAATGGGAAAGGGATTTAGGCACAAAGAAGGATGAACACACAATTAGAAGAATTTTGAAAATGATCGCCAACTCAGCAATTGATGCCCGAACGGCAGAAATGAATTATAAATGTATTAGTAGAAGTTATTTAACCCCAGAGATAACAAGCAAATACCAGAAAGGGTCACCCAACTGTTGGCGAGGTTGCCAAGAATTAGGCTCAATGGGGCACCTTTGGTGGAGTTGCCCAAAAATCAAAATTACTGGAGGAAAATACTCGTGCTAATCAAGGAAATCACGTAAATAGAAGTAGTAGAAGACCCATGGGAGGTTTTGTTCCACGGGGGGAGGGAGATTTAAATAAATACAAGCAGTCACTGGTCCCGCAGCTATTGAATGCGGCAAAAAGAATGATACAGAGGAAGTGGCAGAGGAGGGAGAGTCCAGAGATATGGGAGTGGCTAGACGCAGTAGAGGAGACATGCAATATGGAGATTCTGGGGAGCATGTTAGAGGAAACAAGAAGAGTGAATATAGGCAGGTGGGACCGTTGGAAAAAATAAAAAAAACATGGAGCTATGCTAAAGAATGGAAAGCCTTAGACTAAAGAAGGAGAGTAGAAGAAGAATAGACCTTGGAGAGGTGGGGTGGGGAGGACCTGGGGAAGGGATGGGAGGAGATGGGGGGGGGGAGGGAATAGAATTAATAAGGAAAAGGGAGTAAAACATGGAAATTTGAGCGTGATTAAGTATATTAGGGGATGTGGTACGAAATAATGTTTTTTTTCCTTTTTTATGTCTACACTACTTTTTTGATATGGCAAAGGGCCACGATGATGAGACACTGGAGGGCCATTCTAGCAAAATGAACTGTAAAGTTGATTTAAGCCCCTCGAAAAGGTCGACTGAAGTGGCAAAAAAAAAAAGAAAAAAAAAAAAAAAAGAAGTGGCATGGGACAGATATAGCTGGGAGCGGTTCTGTATCCACCTAGGTGAGTATAAAGAAGGCTTTTAAATATATATATTTTATTTGTTTATTTTCATCAATTTACAAAATGCAAAGTGAGCAAGCAGAAGAAAAATCTAAATCAAAACAATATTTGGTGTGACTACCCTTTGGCTTCAAGCCAGTATCAATTCTTAGGCTCGATTCACACCTATGCATGTTGCTTTTGAGCGTTTTTGCAGTGTTTTTTGCGGTGCTTGCCACGTTTTTGAACATGCGTTTTTGACGCAGAGGCACAAAAATGCATTGATGTGAACATGTTCCATAGGAACCCATGTTAAAAAATTACCATGCATTTCTGCAAAATGCATCAAAAAACGCATTAGTGTGAATGAAGCCTTACACTTACACACTTTGTACACTTGCATAAAGTCAGGGATTTTGTAGGATTAGAGTCAGGTGTATGATTAACCAATTAAATCAAGCAGGTGCTAATGAATATCAATTTCATATGTAGGTTGAAACACATTTTTGGTGTAGCAGGGGGCAGTTTGATCACCGAAGGGCTGGAGAGCAATACAATAATGAGTGTCTGCTGGCAACAGTGAAGTATGTTGAAGGTTTGGGGTTGCATTTCTGCAAATTGAGATGGAGATTTTATCAGGATCGCTGGTGTCCTCAGTACTGACAAATACAGGCAGATACTTATCCATCATGCCATACCATCAGGGAGGAGTGTGATCAACCCCAAATTTATGCTATGGCAGGACTATGAAAAATTGCACGGAGGTCATGCAATTTCACAAAAAAAGGAAGATGGGTGATAAAAAAAACAGGGAAGTTTATCATCCATCTCCCTTTTTTGTGAAATTGCATGAACTTCATTTGCTTTTTCATCTTTCTGTTTTTCCCCCTTTGTAGTGTGTTTTCTTTCTCTTTGAACTCACCACACCCTTTACTTTTCCAGGCAACAATGGGTGCTGGTTTCCTATCCATGATTATATATGGGCGGAGCCCAGGGAGTGTTGGGTGTTACTTATACCCCCACTGGGAGTCTTGTTCACATGCTGGCTTTTCTCTTCACACATGTACTTCATGTTTCAGAGCGCGTCTCTGTACGATATCATCAGGTAACTATTTCTGATTTCCTCTCCGTCACATAGACTGCACATCTTTTTGTTTCCTCTCACTCTTTTCCCCTTGGGGTATTGATTTTCATGCGATTTTTCACTTTTTTTATTTCTTTTTTCTTTTGATTTGATTCATTTTCACACATCAGTGAGTTAATTTTCCTATTCAGTTTATTCAATATTCATCACTCACTTTTATAATTCTATTTACTTTCTACAGCCCCAATTTGTTTTTTGTGATCACACATGCTTACTCACACATCACAGCCTGATGCATGACCGTCCCTTGGAGGGCTGCCTGTTGGGCAGGCTGTCGCTTAACCTATCATCACCATGTGGGGATATTCATGACCCTCAATACCGTACCAATTGCACATAGATGCCCTGTAAGTATCATATAGGGTGTTTTACCCCCCCATTTCTTTTTATATTTTCCACACCTGTGACTATAATAGATCAACTAGAAATGCACAATATATCATTACAGAGATATCTTGCACATGTACACGCTTGCTCCTGATGAGTGACATCAAGTCACAAAACGCGCTGAGCTAACAGATTGTCAGGGCTGGGCTCAGTCCTTCCTTCTCTGAGCTGGCCATTCAGCTGTCGGCTAAATTCCAACTCCCATCTCTCTCCACAGTTACTCAGCTGTTGTTCATATCCTGTTCGTCAGTCCTGCCTACTTAAGCCGTCCAGTCCAGAGGAGCTCTGCCTTCCCCTTGGTCACATCACAGAAACTATCTCCTGCTATCCTGTTCAAGACTTGCTTTGCTGATATCCCTTCTGGCTCCAGATCCTGCTTGCTGTTCCACTACATTGTTCCCTGACTTCTGGCTTGGCTGACTATCCATTCCAGTTACTGAACTTTGGCTATGTTTTGACTACGTTTGTTCTTTTTGCTTTTATTATTAAACAAGTGTGATTTAACTGTACTTCTGTCTTGGCCTGATTTCATGGTTTCTGACACAGATGTCGTGTTCAAATTGCATACTTCATCCTACCACGTCATTGTGGATTCTGTTCATGCATTATGTATTTGACTATATTCTAATCATGTGCTATTCAATTTTGGGCCTTTCTATATGTATCATGTGCCATCCGTTTTTTGGATTATTTATGTATTGCTGTATGAAATAAAGTTTTTCATTTAATATCTTACACCATGCAGGTATTTAATTATATATGTAACATGTCAATTTTCTATCGACTATGAATTATGAGACAAATGTTCTCCTTTACATATATTATAGATATGTAAATTATAACACCACACAACACTTGACCCTCCATGTGCTTCATTTAAAGTCCCACCTCCCTGTTCTCTTTTGTATAAAATAATAGGGATGGGGGCTGATTACAATGTCATCTCCTCATATAAAGTCCCACAGACTCCTCTTTTAGAAATACAGGCAATGTCATTAGGAACTATATTCAGCATAAAGGAGTCATGGAAGTGATGGTTTGGCCCCAACAGAGCCCTGATCTCAACATCATCAAATCTCCCTCAGATTACATGAGGAGACAGTAGGATTTGAAGAGACAGTAGCATTTGAGGCAGCCTACATCCACAGAAGATATGTGGCTAGTTCTTAAATATGTTTGGAAAAACCTACCTGCCGAGTTCCTTCAAACTGTTTCAAGTGCACCTAAAATAATTGAAGCTGTTTTACGGGCAAGGGGTGGTTACATTAAATATTGATTTGGATTTCTCTTCTGTTCATTTACTTTCCATTTTGCTAATTGATAAAAAGAATAGTTAAAAATGTCAGACTATTTGGGGGGGGTCTTTTTCTTTTTCAATTTTCTAAATATTTCAAAACCGCAGGACATGTGTCAGACAAACTATACAAAACAGCCCTGGTTAACAGCTAGAAGTACACCAGAGCTGTTTTGTATAGTTTTCTGTCTGACATATGCCCTACTGTTTTGAAATGCTTAGAAAATTGAAACTGAAAAAGACCCCCCCAAACAATTTGACATTTTGAATGCCCAGAAATTCCTTTAGCTAGCCTGTAGTGCTATGGGGAACCTTTTTCATGTATTAAATATAAGAAATAAAACTGCATCTGTATATTTAAACAAATTGTATAAAAGAATAGTTAAAAAACAAATATAGCCACTCTGTCCTAAGCAGGGGTGACCATTCAATATTAGTCTGCTGAGGTGTAAGAGACTCAAGTTGATGTGTAGTCTTTACTCATTCAATCTTTCTCCTAAGCTCAGTACTGCTGTCACTTCTGTCTGCTTCTAGGAGATGTCACTGGTAACTCTGACATTGGAGTCAGAGGCCACAGTAATACTGGCTTATGAATATTTATCCTCTGACCAACCACTGGGAGGTTTATTGCTAGTGGTGAATGCTGGGAGAGAGAATAAATATTTTGTGGTTGACCGTATGAAACTCTCTTCCCCTCAGGCTTCAGCCTGGGGAGGTGTGCTCTCTGTAGTCTAACCTGTTAGGCTTGTAGCCTGTATGGGCTCCAACATGTGCTTTGTGCAGAGCGCTAGATTAGGGCTTCAGAAGCTCTTTCTGCTTGGTTGAGGGAGAAGCTGAACCAAGGTTAAAAACCAGAAGGATGATCCTGCCAGAAGCTGGATCCTCACAGTGACCTGGCAGCTTTTTTAGGAAGATGCACAGATATCTGGGTGGATGCATGGAGGCACTGGAGGATGCACAGCTAGTAAGCTGAAGTGTTGCCAGTGTCGGATTGAGGGTCCTTTACACTGTACAAGTTTGAAGTGGATCTTGAGTCTGGGGGAGATTTACTAAAACTGGTGCACACAGAATCTGGTGCAGCTCTACATAGTAACCAATCAGCTTTTATTGTCAAAGTTTAATTGAACAAGCTGAAGTTAGAAGCTGATTGGTTACTATGCACAGCTGCACCAGATTTTGCATGCACCAGTTTTACTAAATCTAACTTTTAGTAAAAGTGTTTTTTTGGGGGTATTTGTGGCTCTTAACCCTCTCTCTAGAGTTGGGTGAGCAGTTTGAGCTGAGCAAAAGTTCGGCCCGAACATCGCCTTTCAGCAAACATCTGAATTTTTGGGGGGCGTTTGGCGGGATGTTCTCCCCCTGCCCGGAGACCCCACAACCACTTTCCAGGGTTGTCAGGAAGAGGCCCTTCAACATGGGGACAAGGTACCCCAAAGCACCCCCTCGTGTTGAGGTCATGTGGCCTGGTATAAAAACAAAAATTGGGAAGAAAAGGGAGAGTAAACATTGGGACTTTAAATGAGGTAAGGTCATGTGCCTCCATCCCTGACAATGATATTGTAAAAATTAGGAGCAAGAGGGTGGGACTTTGAACAAAGCACGTGGTTGAAATTAATACTGTTGTGGAAATTTTATTATGTGGACATTTTTATTCTAGGATGTGTGTTTTTATAGATTGTAATTGCGATACGGCACTGGATGACTTTAACCGACATTGTACCCAAACAAAATTGATGTCCTTTTTTTCACACAAATAGAGCTTTCTTTTGGTGACGTTTGATCACCTCTGCGGTTTTTATTTTTTGCGCTATAAACAAAAAAGAGTGACAATTTTGAAAAAAACTAAATTTTTTACTTTCTGCTATAATACACATCCAAAAAAAGTAAAAAATCTAATTCCTTCATCAGTTTAGGCTAATATGTATTCTGCTATATATTTTTGGTAAATGTGTTTGATTAGCGCAAAAGTTATAGCGTCTACAAAATAGGGGATAGATTTAGGGACTTTAAATAGTTTTTATCATTTTAACTGGTAATGGCGGCATTCTGCGTTTTTTAGCGGGATTGCGGCAGACAAATCTGATCCTAAGTGACACTTTTTGGGGACCAGTGACACCAATACGGTGATTAGTGCTAAAAAGAATGCATTGATCAATGTAGAAATGACACTGGCAGGGAAGGGGTTAACATTAGGGGCCGATCAAGGGGTTAACTGTGTTCCTTGGGTATGTTCTAACTGTGTGAGGGCTGGGCTCACTGGTACAACACAGAGATCGCTATTCCTGATCACTAGAAACAGCAGATCTTCATGTTATCCCATCAGAACTGGGATCCGCCTTGTTTACATCTCCGTTCTGCCTCTCTGTATCGTGATCGCGGATGGCCGGCGTGCCCACACTATCACATGCACGTCCTACATACAGGTACGTCGGTTTGCGCAGCAGAGCTGCCTTGCCACAGTATATATATGCGGAAGGTGATCGGTAAGTGGTTAAAATCACTGTTCCTGTAAAAGCATTTTGCTTTGATACATGTCCCCCAGGGCAGTACCCAGGCCCCCATACCCTTTTTATGGGCACTAACTTGCATATAAGCCTTCAAAATAGGTTGATTTTTTTTCTAGTTTGGGTCCCATAAACTTCAATGGGGTTCGGGTCTGAACTTTTGCGATGTTCGAGGGTACTGGTGTGAACGGAAGCAAGGGGGTGTTCGGCCCAACTTTACCTCTCTCCCTATGTTTGAGCAATAAAATCTCAACAAAAGACAATAAAGTGACTGGCACCCAATGTTTCTCAATCCCCAATAATAGCTATGGACTCATCCATGGGGTAAATGTTAACCCACTGTGCTACATGCCTGCGAGGGGAGGGGGATGCTACACAACTATAATAAAATCAGCCCAAACCAATAATGGCTTACTGTTAGTTGTGTATACAGTAAAACTTTGGTTTGAGAGCGTTTTGCAAGACAATCAACATTTTTGAATAAACTTTTACTTTTTATACAAGCGATGTCTTGATATACAAGTAGT
The DNA here is from genome assembly GCF_042186555.1 of Aquarana catesbeiana. Lineage (NCBI taxonomy): Eukaryota > Metazoa > Chordata > Amphibia > Anura > Ranidae > Aquarana > Aquarana catesbeiana. The sequence continues at coordinate 791,733,518 of NC_133324.1, forward strand.
GTCATGTCACAACTGAGCATAAAAGAGAAGAGAGGCGCCTCTAAGTGTAGCAATATGGTTGCATTCAATGAAGGTACAACATTTAGCAACTCACTTGGTTGATAATTAAAACAGGCACATATGATTATGCAGGTATCCGGGTTAAAGCTGTTCATATAAACCATCCTCCTCAACACCGTCAAAGTCGTCCCTTCCATGCTGCGCTCCATGAGCTCTTCAAGCCTCGCTTTCAGATCGCAATACTGCAGAGTAGTCTTCCCGGTCATGATTGCAGACTGACATCAGTGAGAGCCGGCGGTGCAGAGGATGGTCTATGTGGACAGCTTTACCCCAGATGCTTCATACTTAGATGTGTCTCTTTTAAATATCAACCATATGAGTTGCTAAATGTACCTTCATAAATGTAACCACATTGCTACACTTAGAGGCACCTCTCTTCTCTTTTATACTCTGTAGCTCCTGCTGGATTTTGCGTCTAATCCCCTTGTGGAGGCTGCCATTTGTGGATGGACGTTTTATGGTTACACATCCGATCACATTGCTATAATCTTTTTATATGGACTATAAACTGAAAGACTTATGAATAAATGGTTGTGGAACGAATCATCTGAGTTTCCATTATTTTTTATGGGGAACTTTGCTTTGATATACAAGTGCTTTGAATTACAAGCATGTTTCCGGAACAAATTATGCTTGCAATCCAAGGTTTTACTGTACTTCAGAAAAGTAGCATGCACATCCATTCTTAGCAATCAGAAATCTGTGTCGTCAGAGGACTTCTAACTATAAGGATATTCTACTGGTTACAAAGTAACCTACAATAACTATGTTCACCTTATGTATGCCGTGTGTGCCCGGGTTGCTGCCCTTGATGTGTGTCGCCGTTGGACCAGGCCCCCCCCAGCCCCCGACACTGATGCCTTTGAGTGGTCCATGGTCCTTGACATTATGCCTCTAGCTGCATATATACTTGTATGTGATCTATTGGGGGGGGGTCTCCATCTTCATTCTCCTCCACTATATTGATACAAGATTATTTATCTAGTTGTCCATCTCCCATTTGCAGATACACCATGTGCTTTCTCCTGATGAGCAACAGCAAGCCGCGAAACGCGTTGAGCTAACCGTATACTACAGCTCTAACAGTTTCTATTATTTATATATTCATTTTAGGAATTGATGCCACGATTAATGTGTATTCCTATTTGTATGTATATGGAAATTATGTGTGTAATTTTGTTATTTATGGAATATTAAATATCTCAATCTCCACCATTGTATTCAACCACGTGCTTCATTCAAAGTCCCACCCTCTTGCTCCTAATTTTAACAATATCATTGTCAGGGATGGAGGCACATGATCATACCAGGCCATGTCCTCATTTAAAATCCCAATGTTTCCCTTCCCCCTTTTCCCCAATTTTTGCAATAACTATGTTAGATTTAAGGTACTGCTGTCCTCACAAATCAGCGGGCACAAAGCCATTGAGGTAAACACTTAGCATGCAGCATTCAGATCGGCATAGTGAGACACAATGCCTTTATTGAGCTCTTCAGCTTGGCACACGGTTTTCTATCTGGTGCTCCGCAGGCACTCAGTGGGCACTGAAAATACATGTTTATCTTTCCCTTTTACCACCTGTCTGAACTTAATACAAACCAGCTTATGTAAAAGAGTAGTAAAATAAACATTCACAGGTAGCCGCAGCCTGTATCTATGAGTTTGGGAACTCCTGTAGGGAAGAAACATGATGACATGGATAAAAAAAAATCGAAGGCAAAACAGAAATGTGGGCACAGTGAATACATACGGTGGAGCAGTTACGGGACCAGGGCAGACAGGGTAATGTGTTTTCCAGCTCATGTTAAATGACTCTCACCAAATAAACCAGGGGCCATCTAGTGGCCAAATGCAGTCATTTCTGTTTTATATCAATAAACAAAAATTCAACAAGCACAGGAGATAGACTAATAACATTCGTTGTTTTGGTTTATTTTGTTTTTTCTCCATTTGCACAGAACAAATGTACATGCACTTTCACTAGCCGATTTGCTATGCACATATTTTTAAACACATTCCATACTGCCAGTGCAAGTTTGCTTAGGCAGGACTTTCTCTCCTATTGCTCCTTGTATCTGCCACATATTATTATTATTATTAATATTATTATACAGGATTTATATAGCGCCGTTTACACAGCCTTTTACAATACAAAGGGGGACAGTACATTTATAATACTGTTCAATACAGAAGGAATATGAGGGCCCTACTCATGGAGCTTACAATTTAAAGGGAGGTGGAGGTGGAACAAAAGGTAATGGCTGCAGGGTATGAGCTGATGGAGGGGACTCAAGTACAGTTCTTAGGTGGAGGTGGGGGTAGGCTTCCCTGAATAAGTGAGTTTTCAAGGATCGTCTAAAGGTGAACAGGTTAGGGGGGCTGATTGGACATCCCACGGTAGGGAGTTCCAGAGGATGGAGAGGCTCCAGAGAAGTCCTGAAGCGAGCATGGGAGAAGGTAACAAGGGAGCTAGAGAGCAGGAGGTCCTGGGAGGAGCGGTGAGGACGATTTGGGCGATAGCTGCAGATGAGATTGGTAATGTAGCAGGGGGCGATGTTTTGGATGGCCTTGTATGTTGGGGTTAGTATTTTGAATGTTATATGGTGGGGTAGGGGAAGCCAGTCTTGCAGCAACATTTATGATATACTGACAGTGTTCAAGTCATGAGGCAGCGCAGTGTAAAGTGTCTTTTTATTGGTAGTTGCACCCTTAATAGATGTTCTATAGTCCAGATAACCTGGAAGCTTCTTCCTTAGAGGTCAGTGTTTATTCAGTAGGAGGCCAGCAACACAATGCTACTCTTTAATAGGAGGTTGCAATTGCAATCATACCTCCTGACAGGCTCTGAAGAAGGGGGCATGCCCCTGCCCCAGCCATTATGCCTGCCACACATGTGGACCAGTGTTTGGGGGAATGCACGTGTGGGGGCTGTAATTCTGGAGCTGTTTTATAACTGCACTTCATGCATTAAGTATTAATGATCTCTGCTCGCTTTGTGTTATTTATCTCTGATCTCTGCATTCTGTGCATTACTTACTCCTGACCCCTGCACTCCATGCGTTACTTAGGCCTCATGCACACGAGACGCTGTTAAACGCGCGTTCAGAGGCAGTTGGACACTTTTTTCAACTGCCCCTGAACTCATTCAATGTTATCCTATGTGTTCATGTACACAGTCTCGTTTTTTGGCGTTTTTAGGCAGGTGCGTTTAACCTCGTTTTACCAGAAGCAAAAAAATGGGTTCAGACACAAAAGTTTTCCATGTTTCAGACGCCAAACGCGGCTAAATGCCGGTACCACATTTAACCGCGTTTGCGTTTATAAGCGTTTTTAAAGGTGCCCTATTTTTTTTACATTAAAAATCTCACAAATGATAGCAAATGATGAAAAACCATTTAAAAAAATATTTTAAACAATTCTAATTGCTTGCAATGATTCATAGACCATTTATATACCCCTAATGAGCCACTGATCCAATCCAATACACCACTAGCATTGCTGTTATCCGAAGTATAATTGGAATTTGACCCATATGTTGTTAGATTTGAACAAGCAACTTGTGGCAGGTGACGTGGCAAGTGGACAATACACAACTTGTGGCAGGTGACATGGCAAGTGATGTGGCAGGTGACGTGGCAAGTGATGTGGCAAGTGGACAATCCACAACTTGTGGCAGATGTTGTGGCAAATGGACAGTCCACAACTTGTGGCAGGTGATGTGGCAAGTGGACAATCCAAAACTTGTGGCAGGTGACGTGGCAAGTGACGTGGCAAGTGGACAATCCACAACTTGTGGCAGATGATGTGGCAAATGGACAGTCCACAAATTGTGGCAGGTGACGTGGCAAGTGGACAATACAAAACTTGTGGAAGGTGACGTGGTAAATGACAATCTAACTTGTGGCAGGTGACGTGGCAGGTGACGTGGCAAGTGGACAATCCACAACTTGTGGCAGGTGACGTGGCAAGTGGAGTGGCACGTGGACAATCCACAACTTGTGGCAGATGACATGGCAAATGGACAATCCACAACTTGTGGCAGTTGACGTGGCAAGTGGACAATATACAACTTGTGGCAGGTGACGTGGCAAATGACAATCCAACTTGTGGCAGGTGACATGGCAAGTGGACAATCCACAACTTGTGGCAGGTGACATGGCAAGTGACGTGGTAAGTGACGTGGCAAGTGGATAATCCACAACTTGTGGCAAGTGACGTGGCAAGTGACGTGGCAGGTGACGTGGCAAGTGGACAATCCACAACTTGTGGCAGGTGACGTGGCAAGTGATGTGGCAGGTGACGTGGCAAGTGGACAATCCACAACTTGTGGCAAGTGACGTGGCAGGTGACGTGGCAAGTGGACAATCCACAACTTGTGGCAGGTGATGTGGCAAGTGACGTGGCAGGTGACGTGGCAAGTGACATGGCAAGTGGACAATCAACAACTCTTGGCAGATGACGTGGCAAGTGGACAATCCACAACTTGTGGCAGGTGACGTGCACCGGCGTCTTGTGTGCTTGGGGCCTTACTCTTAACCTCTGCTCTCCATGCATTACTTACTAACCTCCCAACATTTTGAGATGAGATCGAGGGACATCTACTAACAAACGTATGTAGGCTTTGGACACGCCCCCTACCACACCCCCTTAAAGGAAAATTAACCAAAAAAAAGTTTAATCAAATCCACAAGGACTGTTTTTTACCACTACTATTCCTTTATATTGGCTCCAAAAATGTACAAATGCAGCAGTTTAGAAATTGGTTGAAAGGTTTAGTACTGGGAAACACTTTTTTCATGGCATCATGGCAGCATACACGTTGGGTTGTGACTCCGCCCCCACAACCTGATAGGACCACATAGCTATAAATTGATGAGTAGATACCCGTCTCAGTATTCTCTTATTTTTCCTCACCTGTCAGGACCGCAACGGATCAGCACCCCCTTACCGCTTCGCCGCAGCCAGGTTCTAGCCTCTCCTGGGTGGAAGTCCTTCTTGTACAGCCTCTAAACGAGCTAAAGGGAAGAAGCCCCACTCTGGTGGTCTCAGGGGCACTCTCTCTTCTCACTCTGCTGTCTATCCACGATATAAGCCTTAAACAGGCTTCATGTGCAGCAACCCATATAAAGCCTTAAACAGGCTTACTGGAGGAATGGCCAGGGAATCTTCGGTTCGGCCTCATGTAATAAGCCTTAAACAGGCTTAGTTGTGTGCAGCGGTCTCCCCCCCTTTCCCTTCTTTTTTCCGTCCTGCCAGTTGTTCCTGCCTGTCTGCTGGGCTCTGTTGTCCTCCATCCTGCCCTCCGTGGGGGCCGAGCGTCCTCGGCGTTCTCGCGCATGCGCGGTGCATCGTTTGGGGCGCTCCTGTGCCTTTTCCAGCTTCCAAGATGGTGCCGAGTGTCCCACGGCGCTACTGCGCATGCCTGATGGCGGCGATTTTAAAAGCCCAGCATCAGCTGTGTTTGCTGCTGGATGACTGCACTAAGACAGGTCGTTTTTTCCCTGTAAGGACGCTCTACAAGGTATGTGGCTGCCCCTTATTCAGCTATTAGCCTAGGAATCCTACTCCCTCTGCATATCTCTTCTTGTTTTTACCTGCAGGTCCACTCCCTCACTATGGAGACCGCTGCCCCAGTAGATCACTGCCAGCCTGATAGGTAAGGGGGGGGGGGACGAGGGTAAGTAGTGAAGATTGAAAAAGAGAACACTACTAATGCTGCCTAAATTGGTCAGCCCTACCAGGTCCTCAGGAACGTCTGCTTCAAGACAAAGAGAGTCCTCGCACAAGAGAAGTCGCTCCAGACACAGACGGAGCCGTTCCTACCATGGGAGAAGCCGCTCGAGAGGAAGCCGCAGAAGAAGCCGCTCTAGGTCGCATTCTAGACATGGTCGATCCCGCCATAAAAGGTCGTCTTCGCACAGACCTCGTTCCCCCACACGCCATTCCCGTCCTGCCGGGAATGCATGCTGGATTTGCGGCGGCTCTCCCGGATAAATTGGCCTGCCAAAGATGCCTGGAGGAGGCCACAAGAGAAAGAGCCTCGGAGACCGGAGATTCCGCTGGGGTCTTAGCCCCTCAGGCCTCGATACCAGACGTGGATTTCTCCACCACTACCTCTCCAGCCCGGGCCAGCACGTCAAGGGAGCAAGACTCTCTGTCTGATAATGAGGGTCTGGAGGTATCAGCCGGATTTGATTTCTCTCTGATAGAACCGTTTGTCAAATTGGTTAAAGAGGCGATAGGATGGGAGGAACCCCAGGAAGCTCAACCGAAGCAAAGGAAGTATTTTCCTCATCTTAAAAAGGATCCAGAAGCTTTCCCGTTCATAGACGAACTGGAGGACCTAATTAAAGAAGAATGGCAAAGGCCAGAGAAAAAGTCTAGTCTGAATAACAGACTTCAAAAACTATACCCACTCAAGGAGCCTAAAGTGAACCCTCTGGTGTCTCCTCCGGTAGTAGACGCATCCTTGATGCGCCTAGCCAGGCATGTTACCCTCCCGTTAGAAGACGCGGTAACATTCAGGGACGTGCTCGACAGGAAGATCGACACGGATCTCAAGCGGGCTTACCTGTCGGCAGGAGGCGCCTGCAGGCCTGCGATAGCACTCGCAGCAGTAGGAAGAGCCATCTTGAGTTGGTCTACAAGCACAGAGAAGCTTGTATTGAAGGGTGCAGACCAAGAAAAAATAGTGAAAGCGTTGCAAGAGCTAAGCTTGGCAGGTGACTTTGTGGCAGACGCTTCAGCCGATACCATCAGATCTGCGTCAAAATCTATGCTGGCCTCAGTAACGGCCAGAAGAGCACTATGGCTGAAACCCTGGACGGCGGACCCGGCCTCCAAGTCTAATTGGTGCCGTATCCCGTTCGACGGAGAAAATCTCTTCGGAACAAAATTGGACACAGCCATCTCCAAGGTAACTGGTGGCAAGTCTGGGCTCATCCCCTCGGACAGGAGGCCCAAGCAGCAGAGACCTCCTCCATTTAAGCGAAACCTCCCAGAGAGGTATAGGGACGCGAAAGCGTACAGACCGGGGAAGGAGTACCGAAGGAGCTGGAAGAACCCTCAATCCTCCTTTATGAAATTCCAGAAGCCTAAGACTCCTGCTTCCAGCGACCAGAAACCTTTTTGAAGGTGCGCCCGTCCGGCCAGCGGTAGTGGGAGCAAGACTCTCCAGTTTCAAGCTGGTCTGGGCGGAGACCATAAGGTATACCTGGACTCTGGCCACTGTTAGTTTCGGCCACAGGTGGTCCTTCAAAAGCCGACCCCCAAGGGATCAATTCTGTCCAACCCGTATTCCTCCATCTCGGGAAAAAAGGTTGTCTCTACTGAACTACATTCAGGATCTTCTCCAAAAACGGCAATAGTAGAGGTCCCGCCAGCACAACGAGGCAGGGGATTCTATTCGCCACTATTCCTCGTCAAGAAGAAGTCAGGGGACTTTCGTCCGGTTCTAGACCTAAAGAACCTCAACAAGTCCATCAGTGTGGAGTCATTCAGGATGTAAAACTTGCAGTCTATCCTCCAGGCCATAAATCTGGGAGACTGGATGCTATCCATAGATCTCCAGGACGCCTACCTGCACATTCCAATCCACGTGGCATTCCAGAAATTCCTGCGATTCTCGGTGGGTCAGGGGCACTTCCAGTTTCAAAGCCTTCCTTTCGGGATCTCAACAGCCCCCAGAACATTCACGAAGGTTTTACTACCAGCAATAGTTCATTTGAGGGAGAAAGGTCTACCCACCATTACCTGGATGACATCCTCCTCCTCTCAAGCAGCCAGGAATCACTTGTGCAGCATCGTGAGATCCTAGTTTCCACCCTAATGAATCTGGGATGGATAATAAACTGGCAAAAGAGCAACATCCAACCTACCCAGAGGATGTTCTTCCTGGGGGCCGAACTAGACACCCGAGCAAATACAGTGGAACTGCCAGGGGAAAAGTTGTCCCTACTAATTCAGAAGGTAAAGGATGCTATTCCCGCACCATGCCTACCAGCCAGAGCATACCTCAGCCTCCTGGGTTCCCTATCAGCAACCATTCCAATGGTCAGATGGGCGCAATGGAACACCAGACCCCTGCAAGCCTCCTTCTTGCGCCAGTGGGGCGGCTGGTCCATGTCCCAATTGATTCACATCTCGGAGGAAGCCAGTCTATCTCTATAGTGGTGGACACACCCCTACAACCCCAGGAGATGCAAGCAGATAGTCATCCCCCACCAGGAGGTGGTAACTTCGGATGCCAGTCTGCAGGGATGGGAGGCACATTACCTACACTATGCGGCTCAGGGCCGCTGGCACTTCAAAACCAAGGATGTGGTCTCAAACGTTCTAGAGATGAAGGCAGCCTTCCAAGCCCTCTTGGCATTCAGCTCACTTCTGAGAGGAAAACAAGTTCTCATTCAGATGGACAACCGAGTGGCTGTAGCCTACATCAACAGGCAGGGGGGTACCAGAAGCATCTCCATGATGCAGGAGGTTGGTCCGGTGATGCGGTGGGCCCAACTGAACCTGCGGGATCTGAGGGCGGCCTATATTCCGGGTGTTCAGAACCTTCTGGCAGATTCTCTCAGCAGAACATTCATTTCCAACAACGAGTGGTGTCTAAGCCCCCAAGCATTTGCCCTCATATGCCAGACATGGGGTCATCCGGACATAGACCTCGCAGCATCGCCAGCGAACAGGAAATGTTAGAGGTTTCTGTCAAGGAACCCCTTCCCCTCAGCGGAGGGAACGGATTGTCTCCAGCACTCCTGGAACTTTCGCCTAGGCTACATTTTCCCACCAACTCCGCTTATAGCCAAGTTCCTTCTGAGGCTCAAACATTCAACGGTTCTAGTACTGGCTGTGATTCCCTTCTGGCCACGGAGGCATTGGTTCACCACCCTCCTGCAGCTGAGCACAGCGGATCCACTTCCACTCCCGGTGACAACGGATCTACTAACCCAAGGCCAGCTACTCCATCCGAATCCGGAGAAATTACACCTAACGGCCTGGAGATTGAAAGGTCTAGGTTCCTAGACCAAGGCTGCTCTCAAAAGGTAGTCGATACCCTGCTCCAGGCTAGAAAATTCTCCACAAATAACACCAACGGAAGAATCTGGGGAAAGCTCTCTTTCTTTGCCCAGGAACAAGGTTGGGACCCTTCTTCCCCATCAGCAGTACAAGTGCTCGAGTTCCTCCAGTCAGGTCTGGACAAAGGCCTTAGGTCCAGCACCCTAAAGGTCCAAGTTTCTGCCATCTCCGCTTTGACAGGAGTTAAATGGGCACTTAATCCTCTGGTACTTCAATTTCAAAGAGCCTGTCTGAAGCTAAGGCCTCCTAGAAAGCCTTCATTCCCGACATGGGATCTATCCACCGTCCTAGAGGCCTTATCCGGAGAGCCATTCTTTCCACTTGAAGACATCTCCCTTTGGGACCTGACACTAAAAGTATCATTTCTAATTGCCATCACATCGGCGAAGAGGGTCTCAGAAATGCAAGCCTTGCTAATCAGGGAACCGTATCTGATGGTTTACCCAGACAGACTAACCCTGAAGCCTTCAGATAGATTTATTCCAAAAGTCTCCTCTTCGTTCCACTTTAACCAGGAGATTGACCTCCTGGCTTTACTCACGGATCAGGGTGTTCCCCATCCTCTGGATGTCAAGGGCAACATTCTGCAATACCTCTCTATAACCAAGCCATTCAGGAAATGCGAGAACCTTCTAGTCATCCCACATGAATTCAGGAAGGGCCAGGCGGCTTCTGCCCGTACCATCACCTCATGGCTCGTGAAAACTATCAAGAAAGCCTACTCCTTAAGCACCTTACAGATTCCAGAAGACTTAAGAGCTCATTCCACCAGGGCAATGGCTACTTCATAGGCAGCTTACTGTAAAGTCTCAGCGGAAACTATTTGTAGAGCGGCCACTTGGTCTTCTAGAAACACCTTCATATCCCATTATAAAGTAGACGCTGCACGCTTAGCAGCAGTTGAATTCGGGAGGGCCGCTATACGGGCCAATTCTTCTTTTTCTTGTCAATAAAATTACTTTGCATTCCCACCCAGTTTGATGAGTTACTCCTCAACGTGTATGCTACCATGATGCGACAGGAAAATGGAAAATTGTATACTCACCTTTCGGTAATTTTCCTTTCCTGTCGCATCTTCATGGCAGCATACAATCACCCACCCTTCTGAGGTGACATATGTATATATATATACAGAGAATACTGGGACGGGTATCTACTCATCAATTTATAGCTATGTGGTCCTATCAGGTTGTGGGGGAAAGGAAAATTACGGAAAGGTGAGTATACAATTTTCCGTTTTCTGGGACAGTTGGGAGCTATGCTACTGAACCCTGCAGTCTAATGCCGCGTACACACGAGCGGACTTTACGGCAGACTTTGTCCTGCGGATTTTTCAGCAGACGGACTTTACGACGGACTTTCCGAATGAACGGACTTGCCTACACACGATCAACCAAAGTCCGATGGATTCGTACGTGATGACGTATGACCGGACTAAAACAAGGAAGTTCATAGCCAGTAGCCAATAGCTGCCCTAGCGTCGGTTTTTGTCCGTCGGACTAGCATACAGACGAACGGACTTTTCGACCGGACTCGAATCCATCGAAAAGATTTGAAACGTGTTTCATTTCTAGGTCCGTCAAACTTTTGGGGAAAAAAGTCAGCTGGAGCCCACACACGATCAAATTGTCCGAGGGAGTCCGGTAGGCTGAACCAAGTATGCCGTAAAGTCAGGTCGTGTGTACGCGGCATAAGCATTACTTACTCCTAACCTATGCCCTTTGTCCGTTACTTGCTGTGCTACTTACTCCTGACCTCTGCTCTCTTTGCAATACTTACTCCCAGGGCTTTTTTTCTCTGATAATAGGTGCAGGTACTCCCGCCACCTGAGTCACCTGAGTCACCCCTTGTCTCTGCCCCCTACCCACCTCTGACCTTGATTCCACCCCCTACCCACCTACCAGCACTGACCCTTTTAGAGAATACAGAACCAAGTATCGTTTTGTGGTGCTAAATCATTTGTATGAAACATGTTGATGATAAAAAGAAAAGCAGTAAAATATATCCCCTGCAGTCAGCAACAATAGAATCCCAGCAATAGATCCCCACACAACAATAGACTTCCCCAGCAACAATGGACTCCACCCCAACAATAATAGATTCCCTGCAGCAACAGTGAACTACCCACAACAAAATATCACACCCAGTAACAAAATATCAACCCAAGCAGCATTAGACCCCCCAGCAGCAACAACAGATCTCCCAGCAGCCAGCATCAATAAATCCTCCAGCAGCCAGTAAAAATAGACCTCTCCCTCAACAGTAGATCCCTTCCAGCAACATAAGACCCCCTAGCAACAATAGATTCCCCATCAGCAACAATAGACCCTCACACAAAATCAGATCCCCACCAGTGACAATAGATCCCCCAGCAGCCAACATCAATAGACCCTCCAGCACACCCCACACCCAGTGCAATTACATACATTCAGTGTTGGAAGTGCTGGAACTGCGTTCCCCCGCGTTCCCACTGAAAAAAGCCCTGCTTACTCCTGATCCATGCACTCTTTACATTATTTACTCCTGACCCCTGTACTCTGTATATTATACATTTCTGTCCAATGCACTTCATGCGTTACATGCTCTTGACATAGTAGATGAAGCTTTTATTTAACTATACACCTTTAAGCCCTTCCAAAAATTTGCCATGGGAAATTTGTTCTTTGAATTTCTGTTTCTCTTTTTCTTTTTCTTTTATGCCTTGCCTGTGTGCTCAGGTATGTGCACCCAAAAATCCTTTAAGGACTAATAACCACCCACAACAACTGGTCGATAGCTACACTATATTACCAAAAGTATTGGGATGCCTACCTTTACATGCACATGAACTTTAATGACATCCCAGTCTTAGTCCATAGGGTTCAATATTGAGTTGGCCCCCCTTTTGCAGCTATAACAGCTTCAACTCTTCTGGGAAGGCTGTCCACAAGGTATAGGACTATGTCTATGGGAATGTTTAACCATTCTTCCAGAAGAGCATTTGTGAGGTCAGGCACTGATGTTGGACAAGAAGGCCTGGCTCACAGTCTCCGCTCTAATTCATTCCAAAGGTGTTCTATTGGGTTGAGGTCCGGACTCAGGCCAGTCAAGTTCCTCCACCCCAAAATCGCTCATCCATGTTATTATGGACTTTGCTTTGTGCACTGCAGTGCAGTCTTTGAAGAGCCATCCCAAACTGGTCCCACAAAGCTGGGAGCATGAAATTGTCCAAAATGTCTTGGTATGTTGACACCTTAAAGTGATTGTAAAGCTTTGTTTGTTTGTTTTTTTTTAAATGACAATCATGTTATACTTACCTACTCTGTTTCTGGGGTCCCTCGGCGGCGCTCCTGGCTCCTCCTCTTCTCAAGTGCCCCCACGGAGAGCTGATTTCCAAGAGGGGATTCGTGCGGGCACGCGGCCGAGTCCTGCTGCTGTATCCATTAACACAGACAGCAGGACTCAGGCCCGCCCCCCCGGCTCCCGTGTCACTGGATTTGATTGACAGCAGCGGGAGCCAATGGCTCCTACTGCTATCAATCTATCCAATGAGGATCCAAGACAGCAGCTGGAGGTGCTGTGCTCGTCCCTGTCGCTGGAATGATCGGGCTCAGGTATAAAAAAGGGGGGCTCTTGGGGGCTGCTGCAGCACAGAAGGTTTTTTAACCTTAATGCATTAAGGTGAACAACTGTGAGGTTTACAACTCCTGTAAGAGTTCCCTTCACTGGAACTAAGAGGTCAAGCCCAACCCCTGAAAAACAACCCCACACCATAACCCCCCCTCCATCAAATGATTTGGAGGGGTGGCCCAATACTTATGGCAATATAGTGTGGATGAGCGAGTTTGGGGTGGAGAAACTTGACTGGCCTGCATAGAGTCTTCACCTCAACCAGATAGAACACCGTTAGGATGAATTACAGCGGAGACTGCAAGCCAGGCCTGCTCGTCCAACATCAGTGCCTGGCTTCACAAATGCACTTCTGGATTGAACATTCCCATAGATACACTCCTAAACCCTGTGGACAGCCTTCCCAGAAAAATTGAAGCTGTTATAGTTGCAAAGGGTGGGCCAACTCAATATTGAATTCTATAGACTAAGACTGAGATGCCATTAAAGTTCATGTGCGCGTAAAGGCGGGCGTCCCAATGCTTTTGACAATATTGTGTATCTATATATAGATATAGATATATATCTATAGATATAGATATATAGATATCTATATATAGATATAGATATAGCTATATAGATCTATATATATCTATATAGATTTATATATATATATATATATATAATGTAGCACTACCCCATAGGAGTTACAGGTGACACTGCTGCTGCACAACCAGGCAAACAACATTTTCAGCTTTCATCCAGACACAGCGAACAGTCCTTGAGTTTTGTTTTTTTGTTTTTATTAGGTAATAACTTGGGCATCCCATAATTCCTATCCCCATCCAACTTGATAGTGACAAAACCAGTTGACAACTTCCTCCCTATATACAGGTCCATTTGATTCCTCTGTACAGCTAGCAGTCTCTGTTATTTCAGCAACAGCCCCTTACAGGCTAGGAGCTCTCAGTCTCTTCAGAAAGTAGCACAATGTGTTGTGAACTGCATCCTTGAGTACCTCCAACTCCTCTGTAGACATTGGTCCCAGCTCTACCACTGCAGGGAATGCTAGCCCACCTGGCTGCCTTCTTACCAGCCCACCTGGCTGCTTCTCTTCACCAGTCTACCCAACTGACACTCTGGAAATCTCCCAGGGCAAGGTTTAACCACTTCACGCAAAATCACGTACCTGTACATCATTTTGTTGAAGTGGTTGTACTGGGTGATGCCTGCAGCCAGAGGCATCACCCTGGTACCGTTTTGTATATCTGGCAGACAGCTTTCTCGTGATTACAACCGATGCGGCTAATGAGTCTCTCGGCCATTATCACAAGAAGTGAGAGGGGATGTACCCCTCTCCTGCCGCCTTCCGCCACTCCACCCTGGCACGTCCACCGGCTGGCTGGAGGCGAAGACCCAAACGAAGCCAAAGCTGGCTTCGATTGTGTCTCCGTTTGTAGTAACCTGCTAAAAACAGCGCCAATTTTAAAAAATCCAAAATATTCAAAAATGCTGATTTTGGCATTTTGAATACTTTGAAGTGCAGAAGAGGGGTTTGGGGTCTTTTTATACCCCAGATGCCTCCATAAAGAGTATCTGTCACTGTCTATTACTGTCACAAGGGATGTTTACATTCCTTGTGACAGCAAAAAAAGTGATCAGATTTGTTTTTTTTTAAAGGGACAGTGTTAAATAAATTAAATAAATAAAATAAGTAAGGAAAAAAATATTTTTTTTAAGCACTGCCGTCCCCGTGTGTATGTGCGGCAAAGGAAACACATATGTAAGTCCCGCCTGCAAATGTAAACGTGTTCAAATCACACATATGAGGTATCGCCGCAATCATTAGAGTGAGAGCAATACTTCTAGCAAAAGACCTCCTTTGTAACTCTAAACTGGAAATTGTTAAAAAAATTTAAACATCACCAAAGGAGATTTTTAAGTTCCATACTTTGTCGTCATTCCACGAGTGCGTGCAATTTTAAAGTGTAAAGTGTAAAGTGTAATGTTAGGTATCTATTTACTTGGCATAACATCCTCTTTTACAATATGCAAAAAAATTGTGCTAACTTTACTGTTTTCTTATTTTTTACAAAAAAAACGGAAAATTTATATCAAATACTTACCGTAATTTTCCTTTCCTGATAGCTCCATGGCTGCATAGGTGTGGGTAGTCCCGCCTCCATAACTACCCAATAGGACCCCTCTCCCATAAATCTTTGCTCTAGGCTGCTATCCATGTTCCGTAACTAGCCTACTCCAGACATTTGGGAGGGACTCCTGCTGCCACGGAGCCTATCAGGAAAGGAAAATTACGGTAAGTATTTTATATAAATTTTCCGTTTTCCTGATAGGCTCCATGGCAGTATACGTGCGGGAAATAACTCGCCAAACACACCTGGGCGGGCAGGGCAAAAATGTTTGAGCAAAGAAACCAAAATTTATTTAACATTGTCAACCGACAATACTTGTAAACCAAAATGAATGGAGGACAGAGCAGCTGGTTCAACACAGTAGTGAGAGACAAATGTGTTAATAGAAGACCAAGAGGTTGCTCTACAAATGATTTCAGGTGCGACATGACGAGAAGCTGCCCAAGAGGTCGAGATACTCCGGGTTTTATGAGCCATCACGGCCTCTGGAGGAGCCAAGCCCTTTGTTTTGTATGCCCTCTGAATGGTCTGCACAATCCAGGAAGTAATTGATCTGACCGAAGCTCGCATTCCCTTGTTTTTACCACGGAGAAGGACGAAAAGAAATTCTGTTTGTCTGAAAGGAGCCGAGACCTCCAGGTATTGTTTTAGAGTGTGACCTACATCAAGAGGATGAACATCTTGATTATCTGTTGTTTTAAAAGTAGGAAGCACAATCTTTTGGTTTTCATGAAAGACTGAGGTCACTTTAGGGTTTGACCCTAACATGGGAACCAACACCGCTCTGTCTTGGAAAAAGGTCAGAAAAGGCTCTTCTGAACCTAAATTTCTAATTTCTGACACTCTTTTGGCCGAAGTCACAGCTACTAAAAAAGTGGTCTTGAGCGTGAGGTCTCTCGTGGAAAGAGGTTTGTCAGGATCTGATCTGAGATTGGAGAGAAAATCCAAGACATGAGGGAGGTCCCATTTGGGGAACCTAGGTCTTCTTTGAGGTCTAAGCCTGATAGCTCCTTTAAAGAACTGACGGACCAATGCATGATTTGCCCATGAAACTCCTGTAAAGGCCGAGATGGCTGAAACTTGAACTCTTAGTGAGCTGACTGTTAAGGACAGGTCAAGTCCTGATTGAAGAAAACTCAGTATGTCTTGTACTGCTGGAGAGTTACAAGGATTCAACCTGGAAGACATATGATCAGTGAATCTAGACCATATACGCTCATATACCCTATTAGTACTTCTCCTTCTGGCACTGAGAAGAGTTGGAATAGCTTCTTCAAGACAACCTAGAGCTTCGAGCCTTCCCCACTCAAGAACCACACCCTGAGGTGTAGGCAGGATGGACATGGGTGTAACATTGTGCCTTGAGACAGTAGATCCGGCCTGAGAGGTGGGGGAACTGGGTCTTGATAGCTGAGGAGTGATAACAGAGGGAACCACGGCCTGTTGGGCCAGAAAGGAATCACTGCAATGATCTCCGGAGAAATTGAAGAATCACCGGTAACGGAGGGAAGGCATAAGCCTTCTGAAACTGATCTGAGAGAGCATCTATTCCATATGCCTGAGGGTCTCTGAACCTCGAATAATATTTGGGCATTTTGTGATTGCATGGGGAAGCAAACAGATCGGCCTCTGGAAATACTCCCAGGGTCAGAAGCCACTCGAACACCCCTTTGTGGAGAGACCACTCGTTGTCCATTTGAACCCGTGAGAGGAAGTCCGCCTGTACATTCTGAATCCCCAGAATGTAAACCGCAGAGATGTTGGACAAGTTCTTCTGAGCCCAGCTCATTATTGGCTCTACTTCCTGTATCAGGGACCAGCTGGGAAGTTCCACCTTGCTTCTTTATGTAAGCCACCGCGGTTGTATTGCCCAACCTTAACATTACTGATGAATTCATTATTAGATGGTGAAATGCCAGGAGTGCCTGAAAGGCAGCCCTCAGTTCCAGTATATTGGAGACAATCCCTCGAGCAGGGGAATTCCATCTGCCCTGAGCCACTTCCGAAAGGCAGTGAGCGCCCCATCCCTGATTGCTGGCATCCTATGTTATTGTAGCCCATGAGATGGGAATGATCGAATGGTGATTGCGAAGATTTTTTCCCTTGAAGTCCCCATAGGAGAGACGTTCTCATGTTTGGAGTAAGGTGTATGCGCTGGATTTGGCTGGAAGAGGCCCATTGTTGAAGGAACCCTTTTTGGAAGGGCCGTGTATGCCATTGGGCCCACTTCACCATAGGAATGGTGGCTGTCATTGTGCCAATTACTTTCAGGCATTGGAGAGCGGAGAGGTGACATGACGCTAGGGCTGCGTGTATTCTGTCCTGAATCACTCCAATTTTCTCCTCTAGAAGGGAGATGGTGCCTTCCATTGTGTTGAAGTGAGCCCCTAGAAACACCAGGGATTGTGTTGGCTCTAGATGGCTCTTCTCTAAATTCAGAAGCCACCCAAATTCTTGCAGGGTGGAAATGACTAAGCTCTTGTGCTCTTAAAGTTGGTCTTTGTTTTGAGCTAGGAGAAGTAGGTCATCTAGATAGTGGTGGAGACTAACCCCCTTGATGTGAAGCAGAGCTACAACAGATAATAGCACCTTGGAAAAGACTCGAGGTGATGTGGTTAGACCGAAAGGTAGACACGTGAATTGCAGATGCTGATCGCCTACCGCAAAGCGGAGGAATTGTTGGAAATTGCTTTCAAAAGTGGCGCCCGTGACGTCATCGATGGCATCAGACGCGAGACACTCGCGCGAATGCGCAAACCAAGCCTCGACTTCGTATCGGTTTGCGCATGCACAGAGCGCACGCCGGTACCGGGAAGTGATAGAGAGAGCAGCTGCAGGAACGCAGGAAGCGTCTGCGCCAGCTAGGACACCAGTGATGAGAGAGAAACACAGGAAAAAGGTGCAAACAACACATAAACACTGCTGCCATGTGTATACCTATATAAAAACTTACCCCTCCACCTACGATCACCTGGGCTGAGGAACCGCCACACACACACCGGACTTGGTAGCAGATAATGGTTGCCTTGAACATTTAGACCGTGCGCACATAGATGAACCAATCCCAATCTTTAGCGCTACTCTGCTATACACTCCATACCCTGCTTAACAGTCAGGGCCTATCGGAGGAATAAATTTGGCACTCGGCTGACTGTCCTCCTTACTCCTGCTGCCTGTCAGGAAGGATTCCCTCCAAGCTTTTCCTGTTGTCAGGATCCTCAGGCCAGCACCCAAGCCCCAGCCAGAGGCAGAGCCCCCCCCCCCCCCAGACTAGGAAGTTTGCCTCAGAAGTGAGGCCTCACTGACAGGCTCCTCAGCACTGCATCTCCATCTTCCATTCCACTCCCTTGCCAGCATGACTCACTCATATTTAAGGGCTCACTTAGTCCCCTGCCAGCCCTACCACCTCGAGATTGGCTAAGCTCTCCTAATTATACAGAACAACCTTCCTAGCCTCCGCCCTCCAGCTTCCAGAACATACTCCATCACTCCAGAACCAGGGGGTGGCACCAGAGAGCTGCTGTATGAGTCATGCTGCCCTGAACTCCAATAACCCAGACCCAGATTCAAAGACTCACAGGTTTAGACATGAGTCAGAATATATTGGACCTACTCTGACACTGGTAGCACACTATAGCATGCTACACACACACACACACACACATATATATATATATATATATATATATATATATATATATATATACACACACACACAGTGCCTTGAAAAAGTATTCATACCCCTTGAAATTTTAGACATTTTGTCATGTTACAACCAAAAACGTAAATGTATTTTATTGGGATTTTATATGATAGACCATCACAACGTGGCACATAACTGTGAAGTGCAAGGAAGATGATAAATGGTTTTCAACATTTTTTACAAATAAATATCAGAAAAGTATTGTGTGCATTTGTATTCAGCCCCCTTTATTCTGATACCCCTAACTAAAATCTAGTTGAACCAATTGGCTTCAGAGGCCACCTAATTAGTAAATAGACCACCTGTGTGTAATTTAATCTCAGTATAAATATATCTGTTCTGTGAAGCTCTCAAAGGTTTGTTAGAGAACCTTAGAGAACAAACAGCATCATGAAGGCCAAGAGGCCCATGGTAACTCTGAAGGAGCTGCAGAAATCCACAGCTCAGGTGGAAGAATCTGTCCAAAGGACAACTATTATTCGTGCACTCCACAAATCAGGCCTTTATGGAAGAGTGGCAAGAAAAAAGCCATTGTTGAAAGAAAGCCATAAGAAGTCCTGTTTACGGTTTTTGAAGAAGCCATGTGGGGGACACAGCAAACATGTGGAAGAAGGTGCTCTGGTCAGATGAGACCAAAATTGAACTTTATGGTCTAAAAGCAAAATGCTATGTAAGGCAGAAAACTAACACTGCACATCACCCGGAACACACCATCACCACCATGAAACATGTTTGTGGCAGCATCATGTTGTGGGGATGCTTTTCTTGAGCAGCGACAGGGAAGCTGGTCAGAGTTGATGGGAAGATGGATGGAGCCAATTACAGGGCAATCTTAGAAGAAAACCTGTTAGAGTCTGTAAAAGACTTGAGACTGGGGCGGAGCTTCACCTTCCAGCAGGACACTGACTCTAAACATACAGCCAGAGCTGCAAGGGAATGGTTTAGACCAAAGAATATTCATGTGTTAGAATGGCCCAGTGAAAGTCCTCCAGACCTAAATCCAATTGAGAATCTGTGGCAAGACTTGAAAATTGCTGTTTACAGACGCTCTCCATCCAATCTGACCGAGCTTGAGCTATTTTGCATAGAAGACAGGGCAAAAATTTCACTCTCTAGACGTGCAAAGTTGGTAGAGACATCCCCAAAAAGACATGCATCTGTAATTGCAGCGAAAAGGTGGTTCTACAAAGTATTGACTCGGGGGGGGCTGAATACAAATGCACGCCACACTTTTCAGATATCTATTTATAAAAAAAAATTTGAAAACCATTTATCATCTTCCTTCTACTTCACAATTATGTGCCACTTTGTGTTGGTCTATCACATAAATTCCCATTTACGTGTTTGGTTGAACCGTGACAAAATGTGGAGAGTTTCAAGGGGTATGAATACTTTTTCAAGGCCAGAAGCTCCAGCACTGTGGTCCAATATGGACACCCAATAGACTTGGGCTGAAAACAAGTTGAGTCATATGTATGAGAACCTTATGACTCAACTGATAAGGTTGGAGAAAAAAAAATACAGGAAGAAGAAAGCCTAGACTCATAGTAGAAGAATAACAAAAATAATAAGATAAGTTAGTGGAGGGGAAGGTGGGATATAAAAGAGTCTGGGGAGGTCTCCAAAGAATTCCCTTAAAGCAGAGTTCCACCCAAAACTCCTCCCCCCCCTCCGGGGTCACATTTGGCACCTTTCGGGGGGAGGGGGGACAGGATACTTGTCTTTCACAGGTATCCTGTTCCCATTTCCGGGAGCCTCAGCTGCAGGTATTTACATCACCGCCCGGGCTCCCTCCTCGTTCCCTGGCCACTGGGCCAGTAGGAGAGAGGAGCGGAGCCCCACGCATTCGCAGTAGGGTTCCCAGCGTGAAGCCGTAAGGCTTCACTGCCGGGTTCCCTTACTCGCAATGGAGGCGGCATGCACCCGACAGCTGATGGAAGCATCATCTGCGGTGCTGACATCGCTGGACTCCAGGACAGGTAAGTGTCTGATTATTAAAAGTCAGCAGCTGCAGTATGTTCAGATGCTGGCTTTTAATTTATGCAGCGGTGGGCGGACCTCCGCTTTAATTTCCAGGGATATTCTCTCACTTCCTGTTTGGCTATGGGACAGGAAGTGAAGGGAAATCTTTGAAATGGGACACAGGTGGTGAAAAAAAAAAATCTCACAGGGGTTATAACCCTCCCTCACTCTATCCAAAATGAAAAAAAAAATGTACCTATAGTTCTACTTTTAAGCATTAAACTGGGCATGAAAAGTTTTTGTATGACACCAGAAAAAACACTTTACATTTGACTCTGGGGCTCTGAAGGCTTTATTTACACCTCTGCTCAATTGTACTCCAAACTTGAGATAACAGTAATCATTGTTTCTCAAAGCATCGGGACCTGTACCACTGTCAGTAATCTGCCTCACTGTATGTGTTAAAAACCAAGGTGCAACGTTTATGTACAGAACAGATATGTGAAAGAACAAATTCAGCTTAGGGATGTCAGCCAATAGCTTCAGGAACCATATTAATGTAAAGTGTGGAACCAAAAAGGTTGTTTCTATAAGCTTAAGTATCCAATACTGGCTGTCTAGAAGGTTGGAGAAGACAGTGTCACATAAAGCATAAAAAACTGATATTTCAGGGCCTCACAGGTCCCCTCCTCACTATGTTGCCTCGGGAAAGGGACCCTGCAAGGCACAGAAACAATTAAATTCATATGCCTTTTGTGATACTGTCTTCACAATGAACACATGAAATGCATTTATGTTGATTGCTGGTGACTTTTCATCTGTGCACTTAACTAAGTTGCTTACATGTGTCATCTCTACCTCCTATATTGTGGCCTAACCAAGCGGCTTACATACTTTCCAGACACTGAACAGTATTTGAGCCTATCGTCGTTCAGATAAGATGCTCCAATCTTTTTTTTTTCTTTTGCAAGATTGAAAAACTTGCTTTATCTGTTTCATTTTGCTGCCTATTCAAGTGTTCATCTGTAAGAACCAAGTTTGTCTACCTAAAACTCCACATATTGATATATTTGCATAGATTTATGTACACATAGGCAGAGTTGTACAGTTCATGTATAAATAAGAAAGTTTATTTTTTCTTTTTTTTTTCACCTAAAATGCCTTATTTCTAGGGACTGCATCAGCAGTTGAGAAATAGGCACATTTTGCAGTTCAAAATCACAAACATATTACAAAACTATTGCTTACCACACAACTCGAGATAGGCAAGCTATTTTACATTTTCATTTCAGTTTTATTGACTTTAATGGTTTAATATTCCGTTTTAGGCTCTGTCATTTTTCACAGTGTTGTTCACAATCAGTGTAGAAATTGCTTCAAGTTTATAATATAATAAACGCAAGAGATGCTGTTTATTTTATAGGATGGATGACATTTTCCATCATAAAGTTGAGCTAAAAACTCTACTGAGATTTTTTTTTAATTGCATATAATTGCAAAAAACAAAATCTGTTCATATACAGTAGGGTGAAGGCCACAAACAAACAGGTATATGGGTAGGAAGATGAGGAGCGATGGGTGCATCATCGGGTGAGAGCTGGTTGTACATCCTACAGAATGAGCTCATTTCAATTATTAATACAGTAATACCTTGGATTGCGAGCATAATTTGTTCCCAGAAACATGCTTGTAATCCAAAGCACTCTTATATCAAAGCAAATTTCCCCATAAGAAATAATGGAAACTCAGATGACTCTATCCACAACATTTATTGATAAGTCCTTCAGCTTATAGTCCATATAAAAAGATTATAGCAATGTGATCGATTGTGTAACCATAAAATATCCATCCATAAATGGCAGCCTCCACAAGGGGATTGGAAGCAAAATCCAGCAGGAGCTACGGTGTATAAAAGAGAAGAGAGGCACCTCTAAGTGTAGCAATATGGTTAAATTTAATGAAGGTACAGCACTTAGCAACTCACATGGTTTATAATTCAAACAGGCACATCTAAGTATGCAAGCATCTGGGGTAAAGTTGTCCACATAGACCATCCTTTGCACCGCCGGCTCTTAACACTGTCAGTCTGCAATCGTGACCTGGAAAACTACCCTGCAGTAGAGCAATCTGAAAGGGAGGCTTGAAGCGCTCATGGAGTGCAGCGTGGAAGGGATGACATCGATGGTGGTGTGGAGGATGGTCTATGTGGACAGCTTTACCCCTGAATGCCTGCATATTTAGATGTGCCTGTTTTAATCATCAACCATGTGAGTTACTAAATGATGTACCTTTATTAAATGTAACCATGTTGCTACACTTAGAGGAGCCTCTCTTCTCTTTTATACTCAGTTGTGACATGATGCTACTCTTATATCAAGACTTCGCTTGTGCTTGTGCTTGTTTTGCACAACACTCTCAAACCAAGTTACTCTCAAACCAAGGTTTTACTGTATACATAACATTTTTCATGGTGTATCCTTTAGATGAGAGAGACAGTCAGTTGGTAACCATGAAAGAATAAATAAAAGGGGCTGTGCAATAAGTGAGGACTCAGGAAACAGTGGTAAGGATAGAGAGGGCTGCTTCAAATATGACATAGGAGAGATACACCTGCCTAAAAGTGTTTCTGAGGGATCAGGGGTTAGGAAAGCTCATAGAGAACAAGAAGAACAAAGCCTGTGGAATTGAGAGCACTGCAGTGTTCCTTTTTGCCAGTGTTTCTTTCAGGTCTATCAAGTGAATGTATTCTCTGCAAAGTGCAATTCCAGGGACAAGGGGTTTTTTTGTCCTTGCAAATCTCCCTGCTCAGTATTGAAGAGATGAGGGAACATCTTGCTTTTGCTGTG
This sequence comes from Aquarana catesbeiana, assembly GCF_042186555.1. Taxonomy (NCBI): domain Eukaryota; kingdom Metazoa; phylum Chordata; class Amphibia; order Anura; family Ranidae; genus Aquarana; species Aquarana catesbeiana. The sequence goes on from NC_133324.1 coordinate 791,756,909, forward strand.
TACCTCGCTGTCTACATTGTCAGTAATGTTGTTCAAGTTTTTTAACATCGGGTCTGACCCTGTTCCTTTTTCCAGGTTCTGAAAGCTGGAAACACCATACTGCTCCGACGTGTAATAGGTCTCCATACTGAGCATAATATATGTGACAGTTTTCATGCCTCCAACTTTCTATAGATTTTCTGTCCGCATATTTAATTATTAGGTTATGCATATACAGTATCTCACAAAAGTGAGTACACCCCTCACATTTCTGTAAATATTTTATTATATCTTTTCATGTGACAACACTGAAGAAACTACACTTTGCTACAATGTAAAGTAGTGAGTGTACAGCTTGTATAACAGTGTACATTTGCTGTCCCCTCAAAATAACTCAACACACAGCCATTAATGTCTAAACTGCTGGCAACAAAAGTGAGTACACCCCTTAGTGAAAATGTCCAAATTAGGCCCAATTAGCCATTTTCCCTCTCCGGTGTCACGTGACTTGTTACTGTTACAAGGTTTTACGTGTGTTAAATGTGGCGTTATCGCTCTCACTCTCTCATACTGGTCACTGAAAGTTCAACATGGCACCTCAAGGCAAATAACTCTCTGAGGATCTGTAAAAAATAATCGTTGCTCTACATAAAGATGGCCTAGGCTATAAGAAGATTGCCAAGACCCTGAAACTGAGCTGCAGCAAGCTGTACACTCACTACTTTACATTGTAGCAAAGTCATTTCTTCAGTGTTGTCACATGAAAAGATATAATAAAATATTTACAAAAATATTAGGGGTGTACTCACTTTTGTTAGATACTGGGGGCTATTTACGAAAGGCAAATCCACTTTGCACTACAAGTGCAAACTACAAGTGCAAAGTGCACTTGAAATTGCACTGAAAGTGCACTTGGAAGTGCAGTTGCTATAGATCTGAAGGAGACATGCAAGGAAAATAAAAAACAGCATTTTAGCTTGCACATGATTGGATGATAAAATCAACAGAGCTTCCCCTCATTTCAGATCTACCCCTAAGATTTACAGCGATTGCACTTCTAAGTGCACTTTCAGTGCAATTTTAAGTGCACTTGTAGTAGATTTGCCTTTCGTAAATAACCCCCAATGTATCAATATTATTTGGAGAGTTAAAATCCAAGGATCTTATGGTGTCATGTACTTTATGTTATGTCTGCTATTATAAAACAGACTGTTGGAGTGTATTTTTGGCATCTTTGCCTTAAGTGCTAGAGGACCTCATCCCATCTACCCAGTGCTGCTCAGCTCATTGGCGGCGGGGGGCATAAACAACTTAATCTATGCAACTGATGCTCCAAACAAGAGCATGGCTTGAGATGATATGATTTGGCCCTTGTAAATGTTTCCTAGGAGGTGGTAATGAGCATTTCCATCTGTCGGAATTGCTCATTATTTCACACATTTTGAAGTGTAAATCTCGGTACAAGCAAGTGCTGATTGTCCGGTTTGAAAAAAAGAAACAAAAATATCATCATATGCACATCTGTAGCACACGTCAGCCAAGATTGCGGCATTTCCCCACTCTCTGGAGTTTGATTTTGGGCACATATCTCACTGCCTGTGATTGTTAGACATTATTCCAAGGTTTTTCTACTATCAAATGCTATAGGGTAAGATGCTATAGGGTCACATAAAGACAAAAGCAGATACGCAATATTCAAGCAAAGGTCTTTGTAATGCTTTTTATGACCAAGAACTGCAGTTGCCTAAAATGTACCAACAAATGGATGCAGCTGCTTCCAGTTACCGGATTCTGCACACACAGCTAAAATCTACATGTTAAAAAAATCCAAACTGTAGTGAGCCTAAGAATATATTTACATTTGGGATATGTGTTGGATTATAGGGGTTTATGTCCCTGAAGAGCAGCTCTACTTCAGGTTCATATAATTGGACATCATAAAACAAGATGCAGGTCTTGCGGGACGTGGTTTGAAGCCAGTGATTAATTTCTCTTAAATGACATTTTCAAGAAGTATTAGAAGATTTAGCAGAGGTTGCACCTATACATTCTCAGCGGATACAAGATGTTGTATAATTATAAAGATAAATATCTATTTTTGCATATAAAATATGGGTATATTAAATTTAGGGAAAACAAGTCATTGCGGATTTAATAGTGTTCTAGAAAGGCAGAAAAGTTAAAACATGCTGCCATCTAGTTTTTCCTGACTGTCTGCAGCAATATTCCTGGGCTGCTCACGTACATTGAAAGTCCACATATATTCCTGTGGTTGCTTTTTTTTTTTTTTTTTGCTTTTCATTTAGTGAGTGAAAATAATTATTGTAATGAAAATATTGTACAAGCTATTGTAAAGCAAAAGGATATTTGTGGTAGTAGATAAGCACTGACATTCTTGCATTTATATAAGAAAAATTGTGATGTTCTCAGCAGAGATATAACTATTTGTGCATAACACCCTGCAATAAGGGGCAAAGAATTGTGGCACACAGGACCACTTACACTACCCCCAGCACAATCTGACAGTGCTGAGTGCCTATGAAGACAATAACTAAGCATCAGCATTGTCATATGGGAGGAAGGGAAACGAGTCACATGCTTGTCATACCTGGAAGTATTGGGTATGCATAAGGCTGCTTTCACACTGAGGAGTTTTTCAGGCGCTTTTGTGTTAGAAAAGCGCCTGAAAAGCTCAATGAATATCTTCAGACTGCGGTGGTGCACTTCTGTTGTAGTGAAAAAAATCCTGCTTGTAGCATTTTTGGAGCATATTTGGGAAGATAAAAAAACACACCAAAAGCACAACTTCTGATTAAAAGCAATGGTAAACTAGGTAGAAATGTGACAAAAAAAGCACCTGCGATGCATTTTTGGTGTGGTTTTTGAGTCACATGTCCTTTAAAAACTGCACAGCAAACACAGTAAAATCTCAGTGCGGTTTTTGCAGCGGATCAGTGCGAAAACAGCCTTCCGATAACGGGAATGGAGCAGCAAGAAAGTGAATAGGAAAAAAAAATAATAATGTGACGCTGAGGAATGAGGCAGTTGAGGGAACCTGTTGCTTTCCAAAAAAGGTAATCCCGTCATTGAAGTCCATCATGGGCTCTTTGTGGATATAGCCAAGTGTCTAACAAGTAGGTACTAACTTTAAGGTCATTTCATAATGTGTAGGTTGACCCAAACTGGTTAAATGAAACAAAAACAACTGTGTAGAGTGGCTAAAACTGGGCAAGGGGATGGCCATACTACAAAAGGTGAGGTCATGGTAGATGAAATTAATAACCCTCAAATTTCACACCGTAGCAACTTTGTTTGTTGAAAAAAGCAAGCAAGGCTACTAAGGTGAAATATTGCAGCAGACAGGTGTTTTCACATATCTCATCTACAGATGTATCAGCAACACAGTGGGGTTGATTTACTGTAGACAAATAGACTTTGCACTTTGCAAAGTGCAGTTGCACACTGCAAGTGCAGTTGCTCCAGAGCTTAGTAAATGACCAGAAGCTCTGCTGACTTTTACCATCCAATCATGTGCAAGCAAAAATGCTGTTTTTTTTTTTAATCTTCCTGGCACGTGATTGGATATTCTTTGCAAAGTGGAGCTTTAGCTCATTTACAAAATTCTGGAGCAACCGCACTCGCAGAGTGCAATTACACTTTGCAAAGCGCACAGTGTATTTGGCTTTAGTAAATAAACCCCAGTAGTCAGTCACAGAAACTGAGTGCAGCAGAGAATAAATGCATCAAAGTTACTTCCTTTCAAAATCGGGAGCTGTCCAGCACTTCTATCAACTAAGGAATAAGAACTAGGAATCCACTGGGACCCCTATACATCTCCCTAAAGTATGGAAAAGTTTTATCAGAAGTGGTCTTAAAAAAAGAGTTGTGACTAATAATCCATTTCTCTGTGGTGAAAAAAGCCAAACAGCTCATCTGCACTCAAAAACACAAGTATAGGCGTCCAAAAAATGGCAGCAGATTATTTAGACTGATGAGTCAAAATTTTAAATTGGGCTTTAAAGCCCAGTTGTACCATATTTTCTTAATCTGTAGTTGGGCAAGGTGATGAGTTAGAGAAGTTAAGGACCGGCCACTGTATATATACGCCATTACTTTAAAGATGGATATCTCGGTAACGGCAGCAGCTACTGCCACAACCGAGGTATCCATCTTTAGGGCCGACGATTCTGTACACGATAATGGTGGTCTCTGTGGTGGGTTCGCCACAAGATCACCGTTATCGGCGGCGGGAGAGGTGTCACCCCCCTCCCGCCACTCTCCCCCGCCCTCTGCCGCTTACCGGAGCCGTCGGTAGCGGCGGAGGCGATCGGGTCCTTTCTCCTCCTCAGTATAGAGACGAGTGAGGCTAAGATGGCGCCCACCCGTCTCTATACCATAGGACGGCCGGAGCGACGTCATTATGTCGCCTCTGCTCACTTCTCTTAAAGGCACATTTTTTTGTGTGTCATTTTTTTAAACAACTTTTTTTTTTTTTTTTTTGCATTTTAGTCTAAATATGAGATCTGAGGACTTTTTGACCCCAGATCTCATATTTAAGAGGACCTGTCATGCTTTTTTTTATTACAAGGGATGTTTACATTCCTTGTAATAGGAATAAAAGTGATCCAATTTTTTTTTTTTTTAAACAGTGAAAAAATAAATAAAATAAAGTAAAATAAATAATAAAAAAAAAATTTTTTAAATCGCCCTGTCCCGACGAGCTCGCGCGCAGAAGCGAACGCATACGTGAGTAGCGCCCGCATATGAAAACGGTGGTCAAACCACACATGTGAGGTATCACCGCGACCGGTAGAGCGAGAGCAATAATTCTAGCCCTAGACCTCCTCTGTAACGTGAAACATGCAACCTGTAGAATTTTTTAAACGTCGCCTATGGAGATTTTTAAGGGTAAAAATTTGACGCTATTCCACGAGCGGGCGCAATTTTGAGGCGTGACATGTTGGGTATCAATTTACTTGGCGTAACATTATATTTCACAATATTAAAAAAATTGGGCTAACTTTACTGTTGTCTTATTTTTTTATTCAAAAAAGTGAATTTTTTCCAAAAAAAGTGCGCTTATAAGACCGCTGCGCAAATATGGTGAAAAAAAAAGTATTGCAATGACCGCCATTTTATTCTCTAGGGCGTTAGAAAAAAAACCAATATATAATGTTTGGGGGTTTTAAGTAATTTTCTAGCACAAAAAACTGTTTTAAACATGTAAACACCTAAAATCCAAAACGAGGCTAGTCCTTAAGTGGTTAAATGCCTTTGCTAAAATGTCAAGGAAAAAAAAAACCTAGACAGTAGATTTTTACTATACATGCTAATGTGGCCATATTTTATCCTTAAAAGTACAGAAAAACATCTGTTGAGCTGCCAGTAATTTTTTCAGCTCCTAATTCTGTTGTGGACTGACAACACACATCTTTATGGCCTGAGTGGTATCAGCCCTGCCCAATATTATTTGATAAACTGCTCAACCACTCCCACTGTATTTTTAGCCACAGCATCCATGAGCCAGGTGTGTTGCATACAGCCACCCATAGAGATCAAAAGCTGTAAATGGTTGTGCACAGGCATACATTGGTAAATGTGTGCATTCATGCAATGCATGACATTGTCTGTGTCCAGGGTACACATACATGAGCAAGTACCATTATATACCTGTGTACAGCCGTGTATTGCCATTGATTTCTATGAGAGGCTGCATACTGTAGCTGTGGCTCCTGGGCAGAGAAATATGCCCAAATTTTACATTGCATGGTCCCAAGTGCCCATGAACATAAGGCATAAAGCACAATGGAGATTCCCTGCATATTGGGAACTGCATTTCTGCAAACAGAGTTGTTAATTTGGTTCAAGCTGATCGCCTCTTACTGCTGTGTATGCATACAGATTACATTGACCCCAAACACATGGCCAAAATAATGCAGATCTATCTGTGGATCAAGGAATTGATGGCATGGCCCCCACAGAGCCCCGATCTCAACATCATCAAGCCAGAGACAAAAGGAAGTAGCACAGCCATAGTCTGCAGGGAAACAGTGGCAAATTTTATAGGACACTTGGAACAACCTACTACATGAGTACCTTACAAAACTGCATGCAAGTGAACCCAAGAGATCTGCTGCTGTGTTAACAGCAAAATATGGTCACATCAAATATTGATCCAATGTGTGTTTTTTTCTGTTTACTGCACTTTCTAGGATGTTCATTGATTATTAAAACTCTTCATGGCATTCCTGCTTTATAATTTTTTTCACCTAAGCTTCACAGAATTGTATAAAAATATACGTGGATGAAACGGGCAACTGACAAGCAAAAAGTGGTGTTTAGTGATAAGCTCTGTGTAGATCAGTCTTTAAGAATACATTTCCAAAGAATACCAAGAGCAAAAGCTGACATATTGGTGATTTCAAACTACCATCAGCTATATTAAAATAGTGTTTTAGTGGCCTGTTGGAGATAAATGGTGTATTGCTTGGTTCACATCAGTGGCATTATCCTGGCCAGATAGCATGTCAATAGAGCACTAAACACTGATATAAGAATGCACTGAAAATAGCAATTTTAAGAAGAATCATTCCCGTTCTCTTAATAAAGTTATCATTGGACATAAATAGGGAAATGAACTGGCAGACCACATAACAAAATTGGTCCCTAGTGGAAATGGTCTAGTATACGATTGGCAGATCTCTTAAATAAATATATATTTTCTGAATATTGAAGAATTGACTGTGTGGTTGATTTAGACTTGGAAAACTATTCTTCGACAAGCCGTGGACATCTTTTTAGTTCCATACTTAACAGAATAATTTATTGTGTATCTCTGCTAATGTAGGTCATACCTCTTATTGAGTTAAATTCAGTGAAAGCCCATACATGGGTGTCCGGCATTAATCTTGCCTGTTATTTGTCATTTTCATGTCCCTATTTGATCATTCTTTTTTCCCTTTTATGTTATTTACAAATCGATAATGTTTTTCTGAAATCTGTTTAAAGAACATTCAGAGAAGAGAAATACAGTATAAGGGAACTAGTAATATGATTAGCGGGATGAATGGAATCTCAGATTAAAGAGTAATGTATCTAATATTCTACATCTCTTGGAACACAAAGAAAGCACAACAAACTCTAATCGCTTCTTTCCTGTGGACACTGAAAGTAAATTAACTCGAAAAGACTCCCTGTTAACCTTGATGTGTACTTTTCTTTTGACATTGCGGGTCTATTATTTGGAGCATTATGGATAAACCTTTCAATAACCCCAACAGTTCATGTTTGCTTCACAAAATTCAATACAGTTAGATGAGGACTGATCATTACTGTGCACTTTTCTAGTGAATTTGTTAAGTACCAATTGGTGACCAAATTTCCCACAGAGGACAACAGGTGGTGAGACATATGACTTTCTTCAACCTTGCTGGGAGCCAATGCAACATACCTTGCAACTCATCTATGACTTAATGCATTAATAAGTAATTTAAACCTTCCATCCTTTTCTCTACAGAAAATGAAATGATCAGCACCTGCTGGAGTAACAACTTTTGAACAAGATTGGCTCATTGTCATTACCTAGAAAAGCCCACTCTTACCCAATTTACAGCCAATTGTTGCAGTTACTGGTCACCTTTTGTTAAGGAATAAATAAACCCAAGAACAAAAATGTAATATTGAGCAGCTTTTTAGTCTTGAGCTGTTATCTTTCTTCTGTAAACTACATAACCCTTCCTCCATGTAATGGAGATGAAGGAAGACAGACAGACAGACATGTTTGCAGTCCAGTCTGGGGAGCAATCACATATAGAGTGAAGAGTTTAGCCACCCATGAACAGGAAGCACATTTCATAGGACCACCAGTTAAAAATAAACACAGAAAACTCTGAAAAAAAGAGAAAAAAATGCAGGTTCCTCAAGTAAAAACTTGTAAATTGTAATATGTCACATTTTAGTTTTTTGGTTGACATGCTTTAGTACCAAGTGAAATTGGTCAGTGTTAACATTAATGTTCACCAGAAAACATGTAGGTGTAATGAAGTTAGGAAAACTGCAATTTTCTAGAAATATCTCTGTTTTAATCCCTTTTCACTGCAATGAGCTGTTTAGGGTTGGGTAGTGTTTGTAGCCTAATAGAGCCAGGAGCCGTTGCTGTAGTAGTGCTTGGCCATAGGGAATAGCATATGCATTTCTTTGTTAACCTCTGGAAATGAAAATGACACACTCTGTCCTCTGGGTCAGTTCAAATGTAAAATTTCAGTTCAACCACAGCGTGCCTTTAACTAAAGCAAAAGCAGCTACTGACATAAAACTATTTTTTCAATAGTTAGTAAGGAAATAAGCATATCTTTTTTTAATCAGGGATAATAAGGGAAAAAAGTTAATGGCCGCTTTTCTAGTCTAGCCTACATCTCAAATGGTACATCAAATTGTGCGGCAACAGCATTCTGTGCCTGCACATACCTTATTACCTGCACTGTGCCCAATGGAAGGCTATGTATTATTCTTTAGTTCCTGACCTCTTCTCAATCTAAAGCCTCTGCATTGTAATTGACAAGGCAAGCAGCATCCTGCTGTCCTGATATCAATTGCTATGGGATTTTATTTCACTGGCTGTTCCCATAATTGTATTTATGTTATGTGCAAAGGAATCAGAAATACAATCCCTAATGGTCCCTTTTATACATCTGCTATAAATCATAGCTAAAACATCCAATTCATGATCTGGAGATGCAAATTGCACAATAACAAACACACAAAATATACTTATAGACACACAAACCCTAATTACTTATTTAAAAATGCTGTGTATTTTTTTTTTATTATTGTGGATATAAGAAACAAGCCTTAGTACAAAATTCGTTATAAAAACATCTAATTAAACTTAGCTAATGCTGCCAGCAGAGTCACACATTATACAACAAAGGACCTCCACACATCCCCTGACTGAGAAGCCAATGCAACCCATGTGAACTGTCAAACACTTTTAATTATTTTATGTATTTGCTTTATTTCCTGATATCCAAGAAGCACCTTGTTTCTGTGTGAATGGGACACTGGTGCATATATCCGTGATCAGAGATTTTGAAAACTGGGAGCTGGATCAGGATCCTGTGGATATCATATGATAATAATAATTTCAGTCATTTGACCTTTAGAATATGAAATGCAGTTGTTCTAGTCTGTCCTTTGGATGGTGGTGGAGCATGATTCACTGGGTAAAGGAATGGAGAAGAAGTTTTTTGGCACATACACAATAAATGCAGTGAATTTTGTCACATCACATAAGGACTTTGTTTCTATTTGTCTAGGCACAAGTAGAGTGGATGTAGGGAATGTTAACCTATCACACAAACACTTTATATTGGTTTATGAACTGAAGGTGTTTTTGTGCATGTATCAAGCTTCAGGAGCTTGTTTCCTGTGTTGGGCAAGTCGGGCTGTATTTGAGCTTGCTGCTTTTGGAGTATAAGGCATACCTGGTAAGTAGGGATGAGCCGAACACCCCCCTGTTCGGTTCGCACCAGAACATGCGAACAGGAAAAAAGTTCGTTCGAACATGCGAACACCGTTAAAGTCTATGGGACACGAACATGAATAATCAAAAGTGCTAATTTTCAAGGCTTATATGCAAGTTATTGTCATAAAAAGTGTTTGGGGACCTGGGTCCTGCCCCAGGGGACATGGATCAATGCAAAAAAAAGTTTTAAAAACGGCCGTTTTTTCAGGAGCAGTGATTTTAATAATGCTTAAAGTCAAACAATAAAAGTGTAATATCCCTTTAAATTTCGTACCTGGGGGGTGTCTATAGTGTGCCTGTAAAGGGGCGCATGTTTCCTGTGTTTAGAACAGTCTGACAGCAAAATGACATTTTGAAGGAAAAAACTCATTTAAAACTACCCGCGGCTATTGCATTGCCGACAATACACATAGAAGTTCATTGATAAAAACGGCATGGGAATTCCCCAAAGGGGAACCCCGAACCAAAATTAAAAAAAAAAAATGACGTGGGGGTCCCCCTAAATTCCATACCAGGCCCTTCAGGTCTGGTATGGATATTAAGGGGAACCCCGGCCAAAATTAAAAAAAAAAATGACGTGGGGTTCCCCCTAAATTCCATACCAGACCCTTCAGGTCTGGTATGGATTTTAAGGGGAACCCCGCGCCAAAAAAAAAAAAAAAACGGCGTGGGGTCCCCCCAAAAATCCATACCAGACCCTTATCCGAGCACGCAACCTGGCAGGCCGCAGGAAAAGAGGGGGGGACGAGAGTGCGGCCCCCCCTCCCTCCTGAACCGTACCAGGCCACATGCCCTCAACATTGGGAGGGTGCTTTGGGGTAGCCCCCCAAAACACCTTGTCCCCATGTTGATGAGGACAAGGGCCTCATCCCCACAACCCTGGCCGGTGGTTGTGGGGGTCTGCGGGCGGGGGGCTTATCGGAATCTGGAAGCCCCCTTTAACAAGGTGACCCCCAGATCCCGGCCCCCCCCCTGTGTGAAATGGTAAGGGGGTACATAAGTACCCCTACCATTTCACGAAAAAAGTGTCAAAAATGTTAAAAATGACAAGAGACAGTTTTTGACAATTCCTTTATTTAAATGCTTCTTCTTTCTTCTATCTTGCTTCATCTTCTGGTTCTTCTGGCTCTTCTGGTTCTTCTGGTTCTTCCTCCGGCGTTCTCGTCCAGCATCTCCTCCGCGGCGTCTTCTGTCTTCTTCTCCTCGGGCCGCTCCGCACCCATGGCATGGGGGGGAGGCTCCCGCTCTTCTCTTCTTCTCTTCTTCTTTTCTTCTTTTCTTCTTTTCTTCTCTTCTTCTCTTCTTCTTCATTTTCTTCTCCGGGCCGCTCCGCAATCCATGCTGGCATGGAGGGAGGCTCCCGCTGTGTGACGGCGCTCCTCGTCTGACAGTTCTTAAATAACGGAGGGGGGCGGGGCCACCCGGTGACCCCGCCCCCCTCCGACGCACGGTGACTTGACGGGACTTCCCTGTGACGTCACGGGGAATGCCACAGGGAAGTCCCGTCAAGTCACCGTGCGTCAGAGGGGGGCGGGGTCACCGGGTGGCCCCGCCCCCCTCCGTTATTTAAGAACTGTCAGACGAGGAGCGCCGTCACACAGCGGGAGCCTCCCTCCATGCCAGCATGGATTGCGGAGCGGCCCGGAGAAGAAAATGAAGAAGAAGAGAAGAAGAGAAGAAAAGAAGAAAAGAAGAAAAGAAGAAGAGAAGAGCGGGAGCCTCCCCCCCATGCCATGGGTGCGGAGCGGCCCGAGGAGAAGAAGACAGAAGACGCCGCGGAGGAGATGCTGGACGAGAACGCCGGAGGAAGAACCAGAAGAACCAGAAGAGCCAGAAGAACCAGAAGATGAAGCAAGATAGAAGAAAGAAGAAGCATTTAAATAAAGGAATTGTCAAAAACTGTCTCTTGTCATTTTTAACATTTTTGACACTTTTTTCGTGAAATGGTAGGGGTACTTATGTACCCCCTTACCATTTCACACAGGGGGGGGGCCGGGATCTGGGGGTCACCTTGTTAAAGGGGGCTTCCAGATTCCGATAAGCCCCCCGCCCGCAAACCCTCACAACCACCGGCCAGGGTTGTGAGGATGAGGCCCTTGTCCTCATCAACATGGGGACAAGGTGTTTTGGGGGGCTACCCCAAAGCACCCTCCCAATGTTGAGGGCATGTGGCCTGGTACGGTTCAGGAGGGAGGGGGGGCCGCTCTCTTGTCCCCCCCTCTTTTCCTGCGGCCTGCCAGGTTGCGTGCTCGGATAAGGGTCTGGTATGGATTTTTGGGGGGACCCCACGCCGTTTTTTTTTTTTTTTTTGGCGCGGGGTTCCCCTTAAAATCCATACCAGACCTGAAGGGTCTGGTATGGAATTTAGGGGGAACCCCACGTCATTTTTTTTTTTTAATTTTGGCCGGGGTTCCCCTTAATATCCATCCCAGACCTGAAGGGCCTGGTATGGAATTTAGGGGGACCCCCACGTCATTTTTTTTTTTTAATTTTGGTTCGGGGTTCCCCTTTGGGGAATTCCCATGCCGTTTTTATCAATGAACTTCTATGTGTATTGTCGGCAATGCAATAGCCGCGGGTAGTTTTAAATGAGTTTTTTCCTTCAAAATGTCATTTTGCTGTCAGACTGTTCTAAACACAGGAAACATGCGCCCCTTTACAGGCACACTATAGACACCCCCCAGGTACGAAATTTAAAGGGATATTACACTTTTATTGATTGACTTTAAGTATTATTAAAATCACTGCTCCTGAAAAAACGGCCGTTTTTAAAACTTTTTTTTGCATTGATCCATGTCCCCTGGGGCAGGACCCAGGTCCCCAAACACTTTTTATGACAATAACTTGCATATTAGCCTTTAAAATTAGCACTTTTGATTTCTCCCATAGACTTTTAAAGGGTGTTCCGCGGCATTCGAATTTGCCGCGAACACCCCAAATTGTTCGCTGTTCGGTGAACTTGCGAACAGCCAATGTTCGAGTCGAACATGAGTTCGACTCGAACTCGAAGCTCATCCCTACTGGTAAGTATAGGTTAGTTTTTATTTACTGCATGATTTGCATTTGAAGATGATCCGATAGTTTGGATTACCAATTGTTTAATTTGAAGGTACCTAGAAATTTTTTGTTGCGGTAAGTTGTGTATTTGTTTCATAGGGGAAAGACTCAATACTCCAGTGGAAGATATTAGATCATATATTTTATAAATATTTTTAGAAATCAATCATTCGAATTGGAGGGGTTCATGAAATCTTGGCAGAAACATTGGGTTATGTATAATTGGTAATAGGGGAGTATAAGAGGACATTAGGTTACATCTAATTTTGTATTTATTCCATATTGATAATGAATGTTTGACAATGGGGTTATCAATAGATTTCCGAAATTTTTTAGAAATCCAAAGAATAGCATCAACAGATATAGGGTCCAGCTGGGAGGCCTCTATGGAAGTCCACAGGGGAGAGTCTGAACAGGTATGGTAACCTGTAAGTTCTGCAATTTGAGCTGCTGAGTAATAAGCAGAAATATTTGGAACAGCCAGACCTCCATTCTTTTTTGTCCGGAAAAGTGTTTATTTATTCGAGGTTTATGATTTTGTCATATAAAAGAAAATATCAAATTTTAAATCAATCTTAGAATATAGGAAGGAATTTTAATAGTACATACCCTAAATAAGTAAAGAAATTTAGGTAAAAAAAAAAACATTTTGATTGACGATATGCGCCCCAACCACAAAATTATTATTTTTATTCCATTTTTCAAGAAGGGATTTTAAGTGACGTATAATGAACGGATAATTGGCTTTATAAAGCGAATCGTAAGAGGAGGTAAGTTTAATACCTAAATAAAATAAGGAAATGTCTTCCTGGGGAAAGGAAAATTTGCTTTAATATCAGCAATATTGATAACCGACTGTCAGAAACCATGAATCAGACTGAGGCAGAAGTACAGTTAAATCACACTTGTTTAATAATAATTTTTAAAAAAAGGTAAACAGGGTAAATGTAGTCGAAGCATAGCCAGAGTTCAGTAACCGGAACGAATAGTCAGACAAGCCAAAACGTCAGGCAGCCAGAGATGAGCGTAGTAGAACAGCAAGCAGGATCTGGAGCCAGAAGGAATGTCATCCAAGCAAGTCTTTAACAGGAACACAGGAGAGCGTCTCTAGAGATATGACCAAGGTGAAGGCAGAGATCATCTGGACTGGGCAGCTTAAGAAGGTAGGATTGACGAGCAGGATATCATCAACAGGTGAGTCACTGTGGAGAGATAGGAGTTGGCACTTAGCCTACAGCTGAGCAGCCAGCCTTGAGAAGAAAGGGCAGAGCCCAGCCCTGACACCGACATATATATATTAAGGGCTTTAGATTTAATATTGTTAACATAAAGTCCAGAAATATTTTGAAAGGCATCTAGTTCTTCATTTAAATTGGATAAGGTGGTTAAGGGTTGTGTTACAAACAAGATGACATCATCAGCAAAAAGACATATTTGCAATGTCCAAACCTTTAATATTAATGTTATTTTTAATAGATATTGCAAGAGGTTCAATTGCTAGTAGAAATAACAGCGGGGTAAAAGGACATTCTTGTCTAGTACCTCTTTGAATATCAAAAGGGGGTGATTGAAATCCGGCATATTGTTCAAATGCTCGTGGATTATCATAAAGTGATTTAACCCAACCGTAAAAGTGAGGGGCGAAGCCCAATTATTTAAGGAGAAAGGCAAAAATTAGCCCAAGACGTATTGTCACAATTTAGTTTTGGTATCATGCATATAGAAGCAGGGAGTGTATCAAAATTAAAATTATAACCTTGTAACATAGCATTGTAATAGTTTGACAATTGAGGGGCTAAAAAAATCAGCACATTTTTTATAATATAGAGCAGATAGTCCATCTGGACCTGTTTTTTTTACTTGTTTTGAGAGATTTAATGGCTAAAAGAATTTCAGGAACAAATATACTATTTTCTAATAGTTTAAAAAGAGGTTTCGGAATTGTAGGTAAGTGCACTAAAGAAAAGTATTTGTGGATGAGGCTTGATAAAATTTCGACAATTGATCATGAAAAATTTCCAGAATTTTAAAAGGATTACTCATTAATGAGTGTGTCTTAAGATGGATATGTTTAAATTTATGGTCGGTTTTACACAATTTATTAGTCAAAAGAGTATGTGGTTTATCATTATACATATAGAAGTTATTCTTTGTCCGATTAATATACTTTTCAGATTGTGTTGATAAACATAGGTTTAGTTGTGCCTGAACAGTGGATAAACTAGTAAGGATTCAAAGCGATTTTTTTTATGTTGGCTATTTAGAGAATGAAATTTTTTCTTTCTCTAGTAGTTTCCTTTTTTCAGTGCGATTTTTTTTTTTTAAGTAAACTTACGATTTGTGTGAATTTACCTTATGTGCACTCCATAAAGTGCTGTGAGATATATTAGGAGATGTATTGAGATTAAAATATTCTTGTAGGGAAATTTGGAAGTCAGAGAAAATATCAGGTTTATTTAGACGAGAGTCATTTATTAACCATCTAAATTATTTTGATTTGGTATGAAGTGATTTAAAACAGGTTAAAGTTACATCATGGTCAGACCAGGAAATAGGAAGAATATCACATGACTGGATCAGAAAATGGTAAAGAATATAATGGAATAAAAACATGGTCAATTCTTGAATATATTTTTTGTGGATTAGAATAAAATGTAAAATCTTTTTTTTAGGGGATGTAGTTCCCTCCAGGTATCTAATAATGAGTATTGAGAAAGGAGATGGGTTAAATTACAGGAGGAGGGATTCAAGTCAAAAGATTTAGTGACTTTAATTCAAGGTGATTTATCCAATTGTGGAATAAGAACTGTATTAGAATCACCTGCAATTATCTTTGTTCTCTTTGTGTGTTTTTGAATTACTGAGAAAAGATGTGAGAAAAAGGGTACTTGTTTAGTATTAGGGACATAATAGGTTACAAAGGTTATAGTAGTGTCGTCCAAAAACCCCCATACTAGTAAATATCTACCTTCAGAGTGTATATAAATCTCAATGAATCATTTTCAATGAATATCTATGTAGGCATTTTGCAATATTTTGGATGACTTCAAGCAAAATATATTTGATGAATACATATTCATAACACATATAGTAAATTAATATAATTTATAGTTTGACACTGTAAAAAATGTAGTTTTATGTTTAGTTTTGTTGCACGCATTGATTTTTAGCAGTGGAATCATATTCATTAGCGCAGGGTTTTTCTTATAGAGGAACTTCAAAAATAAAAGTCATCAGCTACATAAACCGTAGCTGCTGACTTTTATGAACGAGGTACTTAGCAGTCCTAGGAGTCCAGCGCTGTCTTCTCACAACTGGTTCTTCTCACCGCTCTAGGTGCCCGGCACCACTATCTTGGATTTAAAAGCCAGCAGTGACTTCCTGAGGAATCACAGGCAGCTTTGCAGTGCAATGCAGTGATACTGATCCGGCAGCCAAGGATGTGTGATATGTCCCAAGAGGCTGTGAGCAGGAAGGAAATAGGGTGAGATACATATTGTAATTCTCACCTAGGTGAGAAATTAGAAAGTGCGAGATGGTGCCTGTCAAAGAAGGTACCCGTCAAAGAAGGTACTCTCTCCCTGTAAAAAAAAAAAATTCAAAAGTGTTAGGGTTCATTCTTGAGTGAAAGTCTGCTTTAATAACTTGACAGTGCATCTAGTATGATGCTACAAGACGGGCCTTTTTCTGACACTTGTTGCTTACAAGATAAAATCTGTATTTTTTGCTAGGAAATTACTTAGAACTCTCAAACATTAAATATATATATATATATTTTAGAAGAGACCCTAGAATGGTCTTTCAAACGCAATTCTTTGGAAAAAAATACACTTTTTTACAAAACAGTAAAGTTAGCGAAATTTTTTTGTACAATGTGAAAGATGATGTTATGCCACGTAAATAAATACCTAACATGTTTAAAATTGCACACACTCCTGAAATGGCAACAAACTACAGTATTTAAAAATCTCCATAGGCGACCGTTAGTAGTTACAGAGGAGGTTTTGTGCTAGAATTATTGCTCTCGCTCTAATGATCGTGGCAACACCTCACATGTGTGGTTTGAACACTGTTTACATTTGCGGTCACGACTTACGTATGCATTCACATCTGCGCGCGAGCACGGAGGGATGGGGCGCTTTAAAATTATTTTTTTTTCCTTTATTTTATTTCATTATTTTTATTTTTATTCTGTCCCTTAATTTTTTTTATGATCACTTTTATTGCTGTCACAAGGAATGTAAACATCCCTTGTGACAGCAATAGTCATGTGTCAGGTATTTTTTTGGAGGGATCTAAGGTCTATAAGACCCCAAAAATCCCTCCTTTGCACTTAAAAGCATTCAAAACGCCAAGTTTGGCTGTTTTGAATACTGACATGTTTTTAAATCTGGCGCCTTTAGGCTCCAGTAAACTGAAAGTGACGTTGTGGCTACGCTTCTAGGTTACTAGCTCCAAGAACTGATCAAAGTCAATTATGGCTTTGTTCGGGTGTCCGGCCAGGTGGCGAATGTGCCGGCTGGTTGCTCGGCCTCCCAGTGGAACTGGAGATCTTGGATGGAGCAGCGGGACGGGGGACACCCCCCCCCCCTGCTGCTTGTGATAACAACTGAGCGGCTGCTTAGCCGCATCAGTTATTATCTCAAGAAAGCCGACCATGGGCTCTAAAAAATGGTTATTATCACAAGAAAGCCAACTGTCAGCTCTAAAAAACGGTACTGGGGTGATACCTGCATCTGCAGGCATTACCCCAGTACAACCACTTGAAGCAGAATGACATACAGGTATGTGATTTTGCGCACTTGTAAGTGCATCTAGTATGACGCTGTTCTATCTGTCCCCTGTAGTGCAGTTATCCTCTTAGGTGAACTGTATGTTGGGGCTCCATGACACTGCAGGACCTACCTCATTGGGACCAACCAGGGGTAAACATAGATCTATGTAGGTTGTTGTGGTTGAAAATATGCCCCCACTGGCTATTTACCATAATATGTGACATAGTATAGGAGCCTGGGATAAACAGAACATTGAACTGTGACCACGTGTAGCTCTTCTGTATATGTGGAATTTTAAGTACCTGCATAGCTGGAGATCTGTCCTTGTAGCTGGAGTGTGCAACCTCTCCAGGTATCCAGAAATGTGCGTGTGTGTTGCCATAAGGTGCATATAAATTGGCTTTAGTACTGAGCTTGTGAGAATAGCATCTCATAAGGCAGTGTAAGGGGGGAGTGCAGAAGTGTGGTTTGCTGCCCAGATCAGTCTGTGAAGCATTTTTATTGGATGTGGAATGCAGCATTTAAATACTGAACCAGATCTTATGGAACAGTATGGACTACAAACCTTTCAGGCTGCAGAAGGACTCCATGTTTTCCAATGGTGGATTTTGCTTCCACTCATCAATAACACCTGACTTTTTTCTACCACTGACCAATGATGGGGCATATTTCCTCTTACTGACCATTATTGCCAGGCATTTTCCTCCTACTGATCACAAACAGTGGAGCATTACATTTTTCTACTACTGACCAATGACATTGGGCATTTTTTCTCCCACTGACCGCCAACAGCCAGGGCATTTTTTCCTTTCCAATGACTAGCAATGTAAGCCACCCTAATACATAATCTTAAAAACTGCAATCTTATTTCATGCTGTATGTTACATACTCCTGATCAAAGTGTTTGTTGTTTCAGCAGTTGCTGGTTAGGTTACTAAGTAGTAGTATTACAAAACTATGGCTAATGTGTGCAGTCTATACTGTGCGTAGACTCAGAGGGGTTGATTTACTAAAGCTGTAAAGTGCAAAATCTGGTGCAGCTGTGTATGGTAGCCAATCAGCTTCTAACTTCAGCTTGTTCAATTAAGCTTTGACAAAAAAAATGGAAGTTGATTGGTTACCATGCACAGCTGCACCAGATTTTGCAGTTTTAGTAAATCAACCCCAAACTGTATTTACCTGTAAATCACGGCCAGTATTCCGTGTTATGTAGCCACACCTACTTTTTTGCCACAGTGTGCCCTGCACGCATTCCATTCCTCCAGGCTGTTCCTCTTTATGACATTCTGAAGTTGGGAGGTGTGTGTATTGTTTATCTGCTGTGTGTAAAACTGGTGTATCAGGCCAACGCCTATACAAACAATAGACATACATCATTAAAGCGGGGTTCCACCCAAATTTTGAACAATATCTGTATGTATTCTCTTCCTTGCCTAGATGCTGACATGCCGTTTAAAAAAATTTAAATGGCCGTAATTACCTTTTATTTTTCAATTCTTCTTTGCACTTCCTGGTTCTCCTCCCGTGGGAGTAGGCATGTTTCTAGCCTCTGCCAGACTCCTGGGAGCTAGTCTCAGGCTTCCCAGGATGCCACTGAGTATGTGCGGGAACAAGCGGTGAATGCTGGGAGCACAGCATTCACCACATCCAGGAAATAAATGCATGTGGGCTTTAAATGCCCACAATGAAGATGGAAACCGCCTGCAGTGAATAATATAAGTTATTCTTTCCGACGAAATCTGACACAGGCGGACATATTACACACAATATGTGAGTATGTAATGCTGAGAAGAAAAGTTTGTGAATGAACTCAAAAAAAAAAAAAAACGATAGATAGGTGGACCCCCGCTTTAAGGATTATTTTTAAGAGCTTTCTTCCAGGCAGCACACACACTTGAATTCATGAACACACACATTGCTATATACTACCAATTAGGCTGAAATCAGGACTCATACATATGATGCATTAAACACATAAAATACTCATACCTTAAGCAATATACATTCCTTGCATCTCTTATACTCTAGGCTACTTACTGATTTGTTTGGGACCTTTATGTTTCGTACACCAGCATGTGGTATTTTATGTAGTATTTATGAATTATAGAACACAATAAAATATTTAATGCTGCAGTGAAAAATATGACACATGCAGGGACATGAAGATTGCACAGACAATGATTTTAAAGATATCAAACTTAAAGGAAAATACTCTCAGTGCATGCAGAGTTCAACTTATATCAGTGTTTATATTACGTAATTTATAAATATTATTTTCACATTTTATACAAGCTTGTTTTTTATCAAATATTGGGATTAATAGATTAACCACTAGAGGGAGCATTCAGAAGCTCAGTCCAAATACTCTTTGTATCTTTCATGAAGTGGCCCTGTCATGAAAGACGTAAGCCAATGCTGGCCTCCTTTAAGAAAATGCTTGTTACCTGGCTGTCTCTGGTGTAAACACATTTTAGGTTACAAACCTGAAACATTCATTACATTAATGAGTGTCAGAAAACTGTCAAAATGTTATACCTTTATACTTGTTCCAGGTCTATGACTCAGGTAGGGTTATAGCTAATGTACCAACATGACAGCCAGTTAGCTAACATTTTCAGAAGAAATATTCCGCAATGGCAGCCTCCATAATTCTCTCAGAACAAGTTTCCTTTGAACTGTTGATATAAGGTATCAATGGCACAGGGACTGGATTGTTTTAGCAAATAATGTGAAACTGTGGGCACCCATATCCACCAATAAAATACAAGAAAAAAAGATTTTTTTTCTTGCAGGTAATTGGGTGCTTTAAAAGGGCTGCATAGTCTCAAAACTCTGCGCCTAATGGTTTATTCAGGCCAATAAACTCCAGAAAGAGAGGGTTAGGGCACAGGACACCCAAAAGAACAGACTCCAAAAACCTACTTATTGTTGATAAAGAGAAAGGACCCTTAAGCCAGACCAGCACTCTGTGTTTTCCTGACTGTAAAACAGTAGCAGCACTCAACTCCCTGAATGAGCCATCAGTCTTTTTGCAAGGTCCAAACTTTTACCTACCTATTCTGAGCTCTCCTCTTGCAGCAGAAGTTTACCGCTTGTGCTACTATCAGGATCCAGCTTCACTGTTCCCTGGTAAATCCTCCAAGCAAGCAGTGCAAGCTTATGGACCCCAAACTCAGGCTTTTCTTCTTCTAACACATGTCCTGCCCAGGCACCAGGCCTGGAAGATCAGGTGCAGCTATGCACAAGTCTCACTCGGGCAAAGCCTGGGAGGTAGAAGAGCTACCTCCAGGTTCTCCCCAATATTTATACCCTACCCCAGGATGCTCCACTGGCAATAAACCTTCTAATAGTTGGCCAAGAAAATATAAATATTCAAATTTATTAAGCTGCTAGCTCTTACCAAACTCCAGCCAGGGACACCCCTAGCAGCATGCAGAACTAAATAACAATCTGAATTTGGGGGAAACCCTGTAGAAAGCAGAACAGCTGATTAAGGCTGAGGCTAACTACAGCTCAGCAGCACTACATTTAGTACAAGGACACGACTGTTTGAAGAAAAGAAGAGCAATTGCTGATCATTTGTAGACATTTTCTAAGCAGTTGGAAAACAAAAATCCATGAAAAACTCTACATGCTCATAAGTACTGTACTTGCATATATGGGACAGTGCTCTTTGAAGAGCAATGCATCTTTTCATAAAAGAAGAATTTCTTTTCTAAAGAATCTCATTTTTTTTTTCCAATTTGTGTTACTCCTGAAGAAAAACACCAACTGTGTGGAAGAGATATAAACCACAAATGTGCTTAATTAGGATTTGTTACTTGATCCTTTTTTTGGGACATTTTGAACTTCTCCTGAAGGCTAAGGATGAACCTGAGCACAAGGTGTTATGTAGTCAGTGATACATACCAAATAAGAGATGACAAAGGGACTTATGTATGAAGCTGCCAAAAAATCTAAGAAATTGAGCTTAAGAAGTAAAGCTGGATTTCTGGTAAAAAAAAGAAAAAAGTTATATTTTGTTTATAGCTGTTAAAGTAGTTTTTTTCAATTCGTTAAAGGAACACTGTCACAATAGAAGTGTTGAGGTTGCTGAGCTCCTTGCTAAAATGAATGGTTCTCTCACTGTCATGTGACCTTCCTTCAGTATGTTCAGTAACCTGTAACAACTATGCAGATTCAAAGTTCTGATTTATGTTGCTACATGTTGTACTTGTTTCTTGGACAAACATACAACTAGCATTTTAACACAAAGGTCAGCAATGACAGTCTTTGGATTTGTCTCAGGACAGGTTTTCTTTAAGGTTCCATGCACACTGAAGCTCATAAACGGCCATTTTTGGAAGTTTGGGCGTTTTTTTTTAACAGCACATAAACTCCCCTCTATGTTATCCTATGTGTCCATGCACACATGGACGTTTTTGGATGTTTATCAGCAGTGGAGTTTATGGGCTATTTTCTGAATGCCATAAAATCGCGTTTAGGAGTGGTTTTCTGACCACAAAAACCGCTAAACGCTGATAAACGTTGATAAACGCTCAAAAACGTGGCTCACCAGCGTTTTTTAATGTTTTTGATACATTGAAAAAAAAATATTAAAAAAAAATGCTAAAAAACGCTAACGCGGAAAAATGCTATTGCAAAAACGTTGAAAAACTTTTTTTAACGTCCAGTGTGCTTGGAGCCTAAAAGCAGTAGTTCCAGGGTGTGACTTATAGGCCCATGCAGAGCAAAGTAACAGGTTCAATTTAATGACAGCCTCAAAAAAAGCATATAATCATCTTATCTCTACTAACTCGCTACTCTGTTCTGCCAATGGGAGTGAAGAAAAGTACATATTACACGTGTATTACACATAACTGTGGAATGGCAAAAACTTTCAGTATGTACATTTTTCCACAGGAGATTATTTAAAAGCCTTTTCAGGTCATTTTAGAGTTATCTAAGAATTATGAGGAGGTGACACTCCAAAGACATGCTGGTAGGTTAATTGGCTTCTGTCCAAAATTGGCCCTAGTATATGAATTTTAGGGACCTCGGATTGTGGGCTCCTTGAGGGTATGGACCGATGTGTGGAGCGCTGCGTAAAAAAAAAAAAAAATTGACACAGCGCTATATGGGTACCTTAAATTAAAAAAAAAAAAAATAGGGATAATTGTAGACATGCACCCACACTCGCTCAGGTTGAACTCGATGGACTGGTGTCTTTATTCAACCTTACTAACTATGTAACTATGTAACTATGTAACTATGAGTTGCCATCTAGATAAAGGAAGGCCCGTAGACGTGGTGTATCTGCATTTTGCAAAAGCACTTGACACAGTTCCCCATAAACTTTTACTGTACAAAATAAGGTCCATTGGCATGGACCATAGGGTGAGTACATGGATTGAAAACTGGCTACAAGGGCGAGCTCAGAGGGTGGTGATAAATGGGGAGTACTTGAAATGGTCAGAGGTGGGTAGTGGGGTCCCCCAGGTTTCTGTGACCAATCCTATTTAATTTGTTCATAAACAACCTGGAGGATGGGGTAAACAGTTCAATCTCTGTATTTGCGGATGATACTAAGCTAAGCAGGGCAATAACTTCTCCGCAGGATGTGGAAACCTTGCAAAAAGATCTGAACAAATTGATGGGGTGGGCAACTACATGGCAAATGAGGTTCAATGTAGAAAAATGTAAAATAATGCATTTGGGTGGCAAAAATATGAATGCAATCTATACACTGGGGGAGAACCTCTGGGGGAATCTAGGATGCAAAAGGACCTTAGGGTCCTAGTAGATGATAGGTTTAGCAATGGCATGCAAAAGCTGCTGCTAACAAAGCAAACAGAATATTGGCATGCATTAAAAAGGGGATCAACTCCAGAGGTAAAACCATAATTTTCCCACTCTACAAGACTCTGGTCCGGCCGTACCTAGAGTATGCTGTCCAGTTCTGGTCACCAGTCCTCAGGAAGGAAGTACTGGAAATGGAGCGAGTGCAAAGAAGGGCAACAAAGCTAATAAAGGGTCTGGAGGATATTAGTTATAAGGAAAGGTTGCGAGCACTGAACTTATTCTCTCTGGAAAGGGTACCCTTGAGAGGGGTTATGTTTCAATTTACAAATACTGTACTGGTGACCCCACAATAGGGATAAAACTTTTTCGCAGAAGGGAGTTTAACAAGACATGTGGTCACTCAATAAAATTAGAAGAAAAAAGGTTTAACCTTAAACTACGTAGAGGGTTCTTTACTCTAAGAGCGGCAAGCATGTGGAATTTCCTTCCACAAGCGGGAGCATTGATAGTTTCAAAAAACTATTAGATAAGCACCTGAACGACCACAACATACAGGGATATACAAGGTAATACTGACATATAATCACACACATGGTTTACATAGTTATATAGTAGGTGAGGTTGAAAAAAGACACAAGTCCTGCATATTATGGGCACAAGTGGCTGCATTTGACGGGCACAAGTGGCTGCATTTGATGTGCACAAGTGGCTGCATATGATGGGCACAAGTGGCTGCATTTGATGGGCACAAGTGGCTGCATATGATGGGCACAAGTCGCTGGTGGGGGGGGGGTTTCAGTATTTTTCAGTTTGTTTGCGCCCCCCCCCAAAAAAAAAAATTGAGTACTAGCCGCCACTGATGTTGATCCTGCATTTATGTCAATGGTGAGGCTGCATTCATGTCAATGGTGAGGCTGCATTCATGTAATGGTGAGGCTACATTCATGTCAATGGTGAGGCTGAATTCATGTAATTGGTGAGGCTGCATTCATGTAATGGTGAGGCTGCATTCATGTTACATAGTTACATAGTAGGTGAGGTTGAAAAAAGACACAAGTCCATCAAGTCCAACCTATGTGTGTGATTATGTGTCAGTATTTCATTACATATCCCTGTATGTTGCGGTCATTCAGGTGATTATCTAATAGTTTCTTGAAGCTATCAATGCTCCCCGCTGAGACCACCGCCTGTGGAAGGGAATTCCACATCCTTGCCGCTCTTACAGTAAAGAACCCTCTACGTAGTTTAAGGTTAAACCTCTTTTCTTCTAATTGTAATGAGTGGCCACGAGTCTTATTAAACTCTCTTCTGCGAAAAAGTTTTATCCCTATTGTGGGGTCACCAGTACAGTATTTGTAAATTGAAATCATATCCCCTCTCAAGCGTCTCTTCTCCAGAGAGAATAAGTTCAGTGCTTGCAACCTTTCCTCATAACTAAGATCCTCCAGACCCTTTATTAGCTTTGTTGCCCTTCTTTGTACTCGCTCCATTTCCAGTACATCCCTCCTGAGGACTGGTGCCCAGAACTGGACAGCATACTCCAAGTGCGGCCGGACCAGAGTCTTGTAGAGCGGGAGAATTATCGTTTTATCTCTGGAGTTGATCCCCCTTTTAATGCATGCCAATATTCTGTTTGCTTTATTAGCAGCAGCTTGGCATTGCATGCCATTGCTGAGCCTATCATCTACTAGGACCCCCAGGTCCTTTTCCATCCTAGATTCTCCCAGAGGTTCTCCCCCCAGTCTATAGATTGCATTCATATTTTTGCCACCCAAATGCATTATTTTACATTTTTCTACATTGAACCTCATTTGCCATGTAGTCGCCCACCCCATTAATTTGTTCAGGTCTTTTTGCAAGATTTTCACATCCTGCGGAGAAGTTATTGCCCTGCTTAGCTTAGTATCGTCTGCAAATACAGAGATTGAACTGTTTATCCCATCCTCCAGGTCGTTTATGAACAAATTAAATAGGATTGGTCCCAGCACAGAACCCTGGGGAACCCCACTACCCACCCCTGACCATTCTGAGTACTCCCCATTTATCACCACCCTCTGAACATGCCCTGGTAGCCTGTTTTCAATCCATGTACTCACCCTATGGTCCATGCCAATGCACCTTATTTTGTACAGTAAACATTTATGGGGAACTGTGTCAAATGCTTTTGCAAAATCCAGATACACCACGTCTACGGGCCTTCCTTTATCTAGATGGCAACTCACCTCCTCATAGAAGGTTAATAGATTGGTTTGGCAAGAACGATTCTTCATGAATCCATGCTGATTACTGCTAATGATATCATTCTTATTACTAAAATCTTGTTTATAGTCCCTTATCATCCCCTCCAAGAGTTTACATACTATTGATGTTAGGCTAACTGGTCTGTAATTCCCAGGGATGTTTTTTGGGCCCTTTTTAAATATTGGTGCTACATTGGCTTTTCTCCAATCAGCTGGTACCATTCCAGTCAATAGACTGTCTGTAAAAATTAGGAACAACGGTCTGGCAATCACCTGACTGAGTTCCCTAAGTACCTTCGGATGCAAGCCATCTGGTCCCGGTGATTTATTAATGTTAAGTTGAACTTGATAGACTTGTGTCTTTTTTCAACCTCACCTACTATGTAACTATGTAACTATATGGCACTAGAATTATTGTGGAGATACCTCACATGTGGCGCAATCACTGTTTACATACATGTAAGTCTTACGCAAGCGTTTACATTCATAGGTATGTGTTTTATTAAAATGTAATATTTATAGCATTTTTTTGTTCATTTAATTTTATTTATATTACAAGCGAGCTAACAAGCCTCCTATGTGATAGCATGGGCAAGTGACAGGTCCTCTTTATGGAGACCTCATGGTCTATTAGACCTCCAATGTCTCCCTTGCCCTCCACTGCAGCTAATCAAGCACAGATTATGCCTGATTAGCTGCCTTCCCAGCTAAAGCAGCTGGGGAATAATAGCTGTGGACCTGGAAGTACAAAAAATAGAAAATAACCCCCAAATGACTTTTTAGGCAAAATTAGAGGTACAAATATGTAAAAACAAGTTCATTTCTTTATTACAATTGTGATAAAAAAGACCAAAGGGTCAGTACAAAAGTATCATACGTAGAACAAACATGACATAAAAATGCATTGCTGTACAATATGGGAATGTAAGTACTCTGCTGGATCTAAGAAACACCAAAAGAGGACTGCCAGCAAGAATACATCTTGGTTAGTGTCAGTGATCAAAGACACATCCCGACACGTTTCAGAAACAGTATTTCTTTCTTCAGAGGAGGGTATATTAATCTACAATATGATTGTGACAATTAATAATGTGATATACAGTGGTATAATAGGCTGATACTGAAAAGCACTTACATTGTACAATCAAAAATCAGTAAAACCAATTGCGACGCATACAAGGCTGTTCTCTGTTCTCCCCTAAACACCACAGAAGAAGGAGCGCCACTACAACGCACCATGCACCCACAGGGACCTCTTGTCCAATGTTCAATATGGGCCCGTGTGGGACATCTGTAATGCAAGTAAAAAAGGGGGATTTCCATTAAGTAATGGAAAGTGTAATGATAGTGGGTACCTGGGAAGCAAAGGGAAGGGAGGGAGAAGAAGGGAAGAGAAGGGAAGAGGAAAAAAAGGGGGGGGGGACAGGGAGAGGCGGGAAAAGGTGTTGTGGGGGGGTTGGGTAGATCCCCCCATCCACACACAGGGGTATAGTGTGTGTCAGGACTCACAATGGACAGAAGAAATACAAAAATGCATGGTAAAAGCTTTTATGCTTATAGGAAGGCAGTAAAACAAGCCAAAATGAAGGTGCACATCATAAAACATGGACTTATGCTTACCTGCCTTGGGATGCTCAATGTTTGGAGTATTCTCTGCAGTCAGCCATAGAAGACTGAACTATGGCACACCGCACATATATAGTGATAAAACACCACCCCCTTATCCAATTAAACTGCCCCACCAACAGCTGGAGGAAGGATGCCACTGTGCCATTCACTATGTGGTGGCGGCAGATGGCGCCCATTCAGCAGTCCCTCGGCATGCCAGCTTACCATTCTGCCCTGCTCCGCAAGGCGGGATGACGTCATGTGCCAGGAAAAGCCCCGACACACATAGCGTAACCATAGCAACCCACAGAGTGGGTCTCTACATTACCATTTATTTAAAGAGGGCAAGTAAATGAATAAACCTCCTAGTAATGCCATTACTAGGCTGCAGGTAGAGGGAGCTCTAATTAATTGTATTGTGACTTCAGGATACTGAAACCAACAAGTTCACATAAATTTGGAAAGCAAGTGAGCAACAGTGTTTTGTGTCTCCTCTTTGCCTTGTCAAAAGAAGTTTATTGAGTATACAATGTTATAAAGATACATAAAGTAAGTTTACAAGGATCTATAAAGTAAGCTCATTGTTTTACAGTAGGGTTTATATAGGTAAATATCATGAAATTTCAAATATTAAACATTGGGTTCACGTAAACCTAAATTAAAGATATATATCATTTCCTTAGTTACTTTTGTAGGTATTTAAATGATATATACCTACTATACATATTGTTTACAAGTAGAGTGTATATAGATCAAATAAATTCTGATAATGAGCTTTAATCGTAAGGTGGAGAAAAGGAAAGAGAAAGAAGAAAAAGGGTTGAAAGGTAGAGGTATGGTCCACAAGGTTGTCCCGCTCGTCAGTTTATTATTCTTTTTAGTTCTCTTTGAAGCCTTAGAATGGGTGTCTCTGTAAGTCATTTAATCTGTTACCATGGCAACAGGACAGAGTCATTGAAGTTTGACAGGAACTGTTGTTTTATCCAAGGATGCCAAAGTTTTTCAAATTTTGGAATTTGATTTTGATCGATGGCTACCATCTTAGCATGGGACATTGTATTATTCATTCTGTGAATTGTTTCTGCTAGTACCAATGTAGGAGATTTCCATGCCTTGGCCACTGTTTGTTTTGCAGCCGTTATTAGTTGGATCATAAGTTTGAATTGAGAGAGTGTTAACCATTCCGGTTTTAGATTAAGTAAAGTTAAATATGGATCTGGTTGTATTATTTTTTTAAATATTTTAGATGCAATCACGAAGACTTCCTTCCAGAAGGTTTGGATTACTGGGCACGTCCACCATATGTGTAAATATGTGCCTATTTCTGGGCATCCTCGAAAACAAAGAGCTGAGGTATTAGGTGAATATTTTGCCACTCTAGCGGGTACAAGGTACCAGCGAGTTAGGACTTTATAATTTGTCTCCAGTGCTAAGATGTTGGGTGAAGATGACTTAGATGTGAGCCATATGTTAGACCAGTCCGTGTCTTCTAAAGTTCGTCCCAGGTCCTCCTCCCACCTCTGAACGTAAGAGGGTCTATTAAGATTTGCTACTCCATATAATTGATTATAAAGTGATGAAATTGTACCTTTAGCAAATGGATCTTTTGTACAGATTGATTCAAAAATGGATAATTGGGATAATGGTGTATCCCTCTTTAGGAATGGTGTATAGAAATTTTTGATTTGGAGATATCTAAATATCTCAGAGTTTGGTAGATCATATTTTTCTCTAAGCGATGGGAATGAAAGGAATGATTTAGATGCTATGAAGTCATTTAGTGTCTGAATGCCTGATGTTGTCCAAGCTTTAAAAGAATTTGGGTAGATCCATGCCGGATAAAAGGCCGGATTTCTGATAAAAGAAAGGAGAGGATTGTGTGGAGATTGTAACTGATATTTGGTTTTTAGTTTATCCCAGAGAGATAAGAAGTGTTTAGTTATGGGATTATGAATTTTAAAGCGGTCTTTAGGATCAAGCCATAATAAATTTGATATTAATAGAGGGTCATTTTCTGAAGCCTCTATAAATACCCATAATGGGATTTCCTGTTTTGCATGGTATTTGGACAGACTGGCCAAATGTGCTGCTCTGTAGTAGTTAGTAAAATTAGGGTATCCCAGGCCTCCTTTATTTTTGGGAAGATGTAGTGTGTGTATAGATATACGTGGTTTAGAAGAGCCCCATATAAACGAAGTTGCTCTTTTTTGTACTATTCTCAAAAAATAGGAAGGAATTGGAATAGGGAGGACTCTGAATAGATAAAGCAATTTGGGTAGAATAGTCATTTTGATTGCATTAATCTTCCCTATCCAGGATAAAGGAAGTTGCGACCATTGTTTTATTAGATTTGTGATCTGTCTTAATACAGGAGGATAATTGGTTGAGAATAAGTCAGAATGAGATGCTGTTAAATGAATTCCAAGATATGGGATTGATTTTTCTGCCCATGTGAATGGGAGTGCAGCCCTAGCCGGGATCAATTCCATGTTTTTGAGTGAAATATTAAGCACTAGGCATTTCTTAGGATTAATCATAAGGCCGGATAGGGCTGCAAATCCATCAAGAGCTGGTATTAAGTTAGGACCAGAGACCTGTGGTGATGATAGAAAAAGTAATATATCGTCTGCAAATATACATAATTTGTGTGTAATACCTCCTACTTCAATGCCAGTTATAGTTTGGTTTGTTCTGATGTATTGGGCCATGGGTTCGAGTATAAGGGCAAATAATAAGGGAGATAATGGGCAACCCTGTCGGGTACCTCTTTCGATATTAAAGGCTTCAGATTTGTATCCAGCATATTTTATATAGGCTTTGGGTTTATTATATAATGCTTTGATCCATGTTAAAAAGTGGGGTCCCCATTTTTGTAATGAATATTGCATATATTGCCAGGATACTGTGTCAAATGCCCTCTTAATATCGAGAGATAGAAAACATAAAGGGATTTTCCGTTTTTTAGCAATATGTGCCAATAACACTGCCCTGCGTATATTATCGCCTGCCTGTCTATTTGGCATGAAGCCTACTTGATCTCTATGTATTAATTTTCCTATAATGCTATTGAGGCGTTTTGCTATTATTTTTGCTAATAATTTAATATCGAGGTTTAACAGAGAGATAGGCCGATAATTCACACAGGAAGTATCATCAGAAAGGGGTTTTGGGATCATACAAACAATTGTCATTAGTGTTTCTTGCCGAAAAGAATGTCCATCTAGAAGTTTGTTAAAAGTTTCAGTGAGAATGGGAGAGAGTATTTCTGAGAATGTTTTATAGTATAAAGCCGAGTAGCCGTCTGGGCCTGGTCTTTTGTTAAGTTTTAGGTCTTTTATGGCGTTAGCAACTTCATATATAGTTATAGGCTCATCCAAACTACTTTTTTGATTCTGAGATAACTCAGGTAAGGTTATTTTTGAGAAGAAGGATTCAGCCTCTGTAGGATTAAATTCATTGTTTGTCTTGTATAAAGTTGCGAGATGTGAGTGAAATTTATGGACTATTTTAACTGGATTACAAGTGTAAACATTTTTTGATAATTTCAAACGTATTGGTTTGAAAGATTTGTTAGTTGAATTTAACTCCCGATCCAAATATGTACCTGGTTTGTTTGTATTCATGTAGAAATTGTGTTTGGAGCGTTTGAGGGATTTATCAACTGACTCAGTGAGAAATAGATCGTATTCCAATCTAGATTTTTCCAGATGAGATTTTGTACTCTGAGATGGATTATCTTGAAATGATATGTAGGCTGCATTAAAATTGAGTTCTAGTTTTTTTGCTAGATTTTTGCGTTCCTGTTTAAATAGTGCCATTTGTCTTTGTATTGTACCACGCAAAACAGGCTTATGAGCTTCCCACAGTGTTATTGGGGAGATGTCTGTTGTATTATTAATTGATATGTATTCCTTGAAAGCTTGTTCAATGGCCATCTGATGTAGTGGGTGTTTGAGCATTATGTCCGGTAAATACCACGTTGGGTCATGCGCTTTTGGTATGGCTGAGGCTATAGTAGTGTATACTGCATTATGGTCAGACCACGGAATCGGAATTATATCTGATGCAATAATTTCTGGTATCATTCCTATTGTTAGAAAAATATGATCTATTCTGGTGAAGGTTTGATGAGGGTGCGAGAAATAAGTGAATTTCTTTTTCATTGGGTTACTTTCTCTCCACGAATCTACCAGATTGTATTTAGAAAGAAGTTGAGAAAAAGGTAATCTAGAGGTTATTTTGGATGGTGTAAAAGGTGATTTATCTAGAAATGGGAGGAGGACCTGGTTCGAATCCCCACACATTATCACTGTTCCTATTTTGTGTGTATTAATCACTTGTAATATATGTAAGAGGAATGGTGTAGGTTGTTTGTTAGGAGCGTAGTAGGAAATCACCGTGATTGCTGTATCCATTATATAACCCATGAGTATCAGGTATCTACCTTCTGGGTCTTTAAAGGGGTTGTAAACATAATTTTTTTCTTTGCTAATTAGCTTCCTTTAAGCTAATGCAGCGCTAGATCACTTACCTGTTCCTTCTTGTTCTCTGCCAAATGTCAGAAATCCTTCCTTGAAAAGTGCACTTCCTGTTGCTCTCCCTG
This sequence comes from Aquarana catesbeiana, assembly GCF_042186555.1. Classification (NCBI taxonomy): domain Eukaryota; kingdom Metazoa; phylum Chordata; class Amphibia; order Anura; family Ranidae; genus Aquarana; species Aquarana catesbeiana. The sequence goes on from NC_133324.1 coordinate 791,788,475, forward strand.
GAGCTTGCCACCGTCAGCCGAGCCGTTGCTCCTGGTGGTGACTGATCGTGCTCGCCCCCTCCCTTGGACTACAGCCCTGCGTGGGGACGCTCTCTACGTTTCAGAGAGACACAGGGGCTGGGGGTTAGTGGGCGTGTCTACGACGCTGCAGTGATACGCCTCCATAATACACTCATCTTCACTGCCCCGCCTTAACTCCGCCCCCTTGCAGTCCTCAGACTTGGATTCCTAATCGTCATATTGCCTAGACTTTCTCAGACAGGAAAACATTACCAACTTCAAGATTTTTTTTAAAACAACAAGGTAATGTTAAAACAGCATATTGGACTGTGAAATTACTGTTAATTAGAATGTTTAATATTACATATTAAAGTTTATGTAGATTGTTTCAATTACTGTAGTCATCAACCAGCATGCATTTTGTGTATCCTCCTCCTACACAATGCAATAAAAAACGCCCTCTCTCCTCCACAACATTATCAAAGCTGAATTATTATTTTCATTATTCCCAGCTTCACATTTTTTCACTATTCTATCCCTCCATGCCAATTTATGCTAATCCATCCCTCTTTCTCATTTATTGTACACACTTCCATACGTCACATATCTCTCTTGTCCATCCCTCCATCCCATGTCCTGCACATGCATCGCTCTGTATGATGTCTCCCATCTCCATCCATCCCTTGTCTTGTGCATGCATTGCTCGGTGTCATGTCTCCCATCTCCATCCATCCATCCGTCCATCCATCCATCCATCCCATGTCCAGCACATGCATTGCTCGGTGTCATGTCTCCCATCTCCATCCATCCATCCGTCCATCCATCCATCCATCCCATGTCCAGCACATGCATTGCTCGGTGTCATGTCTCCCATCTCCATCCATCCATCCATCCCATGTCCAGCACATGCATTGCTCGGTGTCATGTCTCCCATCTCCATCCATCCATCCATCCATCCATGGATGGATGGAGATGGGAGACATGACACCGAGCAATGCATGTGCTGGACATGGGATGGATGGATGGATGGACGGATGGATGGATGGAGATGGGAGACATGACACCGAGCAATGCATGTGCTGGACATGGGATGGATGGATGGATGGACGGATGGATGGATGGAGATGGGAGACATGACACCGAGCAATGCATGTGCTGGACATGGGATGGATGAATGGATGGACGGATGGATGGATGGAGATGGGAGACATGACACCGAGCAATGCATGTGCTGGACATGGGATGGATGGACGGATGGACGGATGGATGGATGGAGATGGGAGACATGACACCGAGCAATGCATGTGCTGGACATGGGATGGAGGGATGGATGTCTCCCATCTCCATCCATCCATCCATCCATCCATCCCATGTCTTGTGCATGCTTTGCTCGGTGTCATGTCTCCCATCTCCATCCATCCATCCATCCATCCATCCATCCCATGTCTTGTGCATGCATTGCTCGGTGTCATGTCTCCCATCTCCATCCATCTATGGATGGATAAACGGATGGATGGATAGATGGAGATGGGAGACATGACACCGAGCAATGCATGTGCTGGACATGGGATGGAGGGATGGATGGATGTCTCCCATCTCCATCCATCCATCCATCCATCCCATGTCTTGTGCATGCTTTGCTCGGTGTCATGTCTCCCATCTCCATCCATCTATGGATGAATGGACGGATGGATGGATGGAGATGGGAGACATGACACCGAGCAATGCATGTGCTGGACATGGGATGGAGGGATGGATGTCTCCCATCTCCATCCATCCATCCATCCATCCCATGTCTTGTGCATGCTTTGCTCGGTGTCATGTCTCCCATCTCCATCCATCTATGGATGAATGGACGGATGGATGGATGGAGATGGGAGACATGACACCGAGCAATGCATGTGCTGGACATGGGATGGAGGGATGGATGTCTCCCATCTCCATCCATCCATCCCATGTCTTGTGCATGCTTTGCTCGGTGTCATGTCTCCCATCTCCATCCATCCATCCATCCATCCCATGTCTTGTGCATGCTTTGCTCGGTGTCATGTCTCCCATCTCCATCCATCTATGAATGGATGGACGGATGGATGGATGGAGATGGGAGACATGACACCGAGCAATGCATGTGCTGGACATGGGATGGATGGATGGATGGACGGATGGATGGATGGAGATGGGAGACATGACACCGAGCAATGCATGTGCTGGACATGGGATGGATGGACGGATGGACGGATGGATGGATGGAGATGGGAGACATGACACTGAGCAATGCATGTGCTGGACATGGGATGGAGGGATGGATGGATGTCTCCCATCTCCATCCCTCCATCCCATGTCTTGTGCATGCATTGCTCGGTGTCATGTCTCCCATCTCCATCCATCCATCCATCCATCCATCCATCCATCCCATGTCTTGTGCATGCTTTGCTCGGTGTCATGTCTCCCATCTCCATCCATCTATGGATGGATGGACGGATGGATGGAGATGGGAGACATGACACCGAGCAATGCATGTGCTGGACATGGGATGGATGGATGGATGGATGGACGGATGGATGGATGGAGATGGGAGACATGACACCGAGCAATGCATGTGCTGGACATGGGATGGAGGGATGGATGGATATCTCCCATCTCCATCCATCCATCCATCCCATGTCTTGTGCATGCTTTGCTCGGTGTCATGTCTCCCATCTCCATCCATCTATGGATGAATGGATGGATGGATGGATGGAGATGGGAGACATGACACCGAGCAATGCATGTGCTGGACATGGGATGGAGGGATGGATGGATGTCTCCCATCTCCATCCCTCCATCCCATGTCTTGTGCATGCATTGCTCGGTGTCATGTCTCCCATCTCCATCCATCCATCCGTCCCATGTCTTGTGCATGCTTTGCTCGGTGTCATGTTTCCCATCTCCATCCATCTATGGATGGATGGACGGATGGATGGAGATGGGAGACATGACACCGAGCAATGCATGTGCTGGACATGGGATGGATGGATGGATGGATGGACGGATGGATGGATGGAGATGGGAGACATGACACCGAGCAATGCATGTGCTGGACATGGGATGGAGGGATGGATGGATGTCTCCCATCTCCATCCATCCATCCATCCCATGTCTTGTGCATGCTTTGCTCGGTGTCATGTCTCCCATCTCCATCCATCTATGGATGAATGGATGGATGGATGGATGGAGATGGGAGACATGACACCGAGCAATGCATGTGCTGGACATGGGATGGAGGGATGGATGTCTCCCATCTCCATCCATCCATCCATCCCATGTCTTGTGCATGCTTTGCTCGGTGTCATGTCTCCCATCTCCATCCATCTATGGATGAATGGACGGATGGATGGATGGAGATGGGAGACATGACACTGAGCAATGCATGTGCTGGACATGGGATGGAGGGATGGATGTCTCCCATCTCCATCCATCCATCCATCCATCCATCCCATGTCTTGTGCATGCTTTGCTTGGTGTCATGTCTCCCATCTCCATCCATCTATGGATGAATGGACGGATGGATGGATGGATGGAGATGGGAGACATGACACCGAGCAATGCATGTGCTGGACATGGGATGGAGGGATGGATGTCTCCCATCTCCATCCATCCATCCCATGTCTTGTGCATGGTTTGCTCGGTGTCATGTCTCCCATCTCCATCCATCCATCCATCCATCCCATGTCTTGTGCATGCTTTGCTCGGTGTCATGTCTCCCATCTCCATCCATCCATCCATCCATCCATCCATCCCATGTCTTGTGCATGCTTTGCTCGGTGTCATGTCTCCCATCTCCATCCATCTATGAATGGATGGACGGATGGATGGATGGATGGATGGATGGAGATGGGAGACATGACACCGAGCAATGCATGTGCTGGACATGGGATGGATGGATGGATGGACGGATGGATGGATGGAGATGGGAGACATGACACCGAGCAATGCATGTGCTGGACATGGGATGGATGGATGGATGGATGGATGGATGGACGGATGGATGGATGGAGATGGGAGACATGACACCGAGCAATGCATGTGCTGGACATGGGATGGATGGACGGATGGACGGATGGATGGATGGAGATGGGAGACATGACACCGAGCAATGCATGTGCTGGACATGGGATGGAGGGATGGATGTCTCCCATCTCCATTCATCCATCCCATGTCTTGTGCATGCATTGCTCGGTGTCATGTCTCCCATCTTCATCCATCCATCCATCCATCCCATGTCTTGTGCATGCTTTGCTCGGTGTCATGTCTCCCATCTCCATCCATCCATCCATCCATCCATCCATCCCATGTCTTGTGCATGCTTTGCTTGGTGTCATGTCTCCCATCTCCATCCATCTATGAATGGATGGACGGATGGATGGATGGATGGATGGAGATGGGAGACATGACACCGAGCAATGCATGTGCTGGACATGGGATGGATGGATGGATGGACGGATGGATGGAGATGGGAGACATGACACCGAGCAATGCATGTGCTGGACATGGGATGGATGGATGGATGGATGGATGGACGGATGGATGGATGGAGATGGGAGACATGACACCGAGCAATGCATGTGCTGGACATGGGATGGATGGATGGATGGACGGATGGATGGATGGAGATGGGAGACATGACACCGAGCAATGCATGTGCTGGACATGGGATTGAGGGATGGATGGATGTCTCCCATCTCCATCCCTCCATCCCATGTCTTGTGCATGCATTGCTCGGTGTCATGTCTCCCATCTTCATCCATCCATCCCATGTCTTGTGCATGCATGGCTTGGTCTCATGTCTCCCATCTACATGCCTTTATTTAAATTTTTGCATATGAATAAGTTACTCATTCATGCTTTTATATATTTCAGAATGCCCAGTTGTTTTGTCAAATCTTGCTCCATGAACTGGAGAAATGACAATATTAGACTGCATTCATTTCCACGTGATCGAGAAATCGAAAAAAAATCAACATTCCTAGTGAGGAATTAGGATCATTAGTTGAAACAATTCTTAAATCTAAAATCTGGAAATTTAAAATTTGTTCTCAACATTTTTTGGAAAGTGATTACGAACTAAGAGGTGCACAAAAACATCTTAAGATTACAGCTTTCCCTTCTGTGCTATTAGAAAAAAATGTAAAAATATGTCATGTGGATTCTGAACACAACTACGCAAAACGACGAAGAAGAGAAACTGAGATGACTTCACAATCGTCAACATATGTCTCAGACATGCGCTCAGGAGCTACTCAAACATCCATGGAATCTAATACTGAACTTCCAAATAAATCTATGGTTTCTGTATCCGAAGTTAGTGATTGTGAAATGGTAGTGTGTCAACCTGCGGACTATGCATTGATTGACAGTGTAATTTGCAGTTCGGTTTCAAATGAACCAATGTCGCTTATTGATCTCTCTGAGAATCAAGTTGAAATAAGTAATATCACTAATATTCCATCACACACTGTAAAAATCAGGCATAAAGCAAGATTTTAAAAAATTCATCGAGGCATCCAATGTCAACGAAAAAAGGAAGTGAAACCCAAAAAGATACAGGTATGCATACCTCGGTCTTCCGTCTCTGTTGCTATACAGTGCTCTTTGGTGGAATTACCTGAATTGAGTGTAATACCAAGATTACAAACTAGTATGTTCGATTTCTTGAATATCGAAAAAAGTCAAGAAGATATTTTACACTCTTCTTTTGCTGAAAATTTGACAACAAAAGCAAACATCGAATTTGACCATTTCAAACAATGTGAAGTGCCAACAATACGTCATGATCCTAATCTTGATCTTCTTGGATTATCACCAATTAGAAGTACCTTACCAGAACCTGTACCATTTGACGACAATGAAATAAGTGATTTAGGTCTTTTGTGCAGTCCACCAAAAAAAAAAAAAGATGTAGACGAATCTTACCGTCCGTCAGAGGAGGAAGCGGAGGAAATGTATGTAGAAGATTTGGATGAAGAATACTCATACATTGATTTAAAACAACCCGACCTTTCGTTTATAGATGTGCACGAAGAAAAAGAATTTGCCAACGTGTCAAGTCAGAAAACATTTTTGGTGTATGAAGAATGCCTTGATAAATTACTGATGCAATCTCATTGCTTACATGACACACATTGCACGGGCAGGATAATTGCTCTTAAAAAATTGATTAAAGGGTCTGCATTAATAGTGCATGCAGAGTGCAATAAGCATCATAAATTTCAAATGTGGAGAAGCCAACCATTAATAGGGCGAATGCCAGCCGGAAACTTGCTGATTTCATCCGCAATAGTATGCAGTGGGTCTAATTTTTTGAAGATGAAAAATTTTTTTTCAATTTTACAAATGTATGGTATATCGGCGACTACTCATTATAAAAACCAAAAAAATGTCATATTCCCTACCATTGAACATCATTGGATAAGTGAAAGAAAGAAGAACATTCAAAAAATTGGTGACAACAGTGTAGCATTGATTGGTGACGGCCAATGTGATTCACCTGGCTTCAATGCTAAGTACTGTACCTATACATTGATGGATGCAGAAACCAATTATATATTAGATTTTCAAGTGGAGCAACTCCAAACCGGTCGTACCTCTGTCTCGCTTGAAAAATTGGCTTTTGTTGAGGCCTTGGATCGTCTTTTAGGAGATCAGGTTCAGGTCAAAATCCTTGCAACCGATAGACATGTCTCCATAAGAAAAATCATAAAGGAAAAATATCCCCAAATAAGGCACGAATTCGATGTATGGCATATGGCCAAATCAATTGGAGCAAAACTTATGGCTGCAAGTAAAAAAAGCAACAGTAGGGAACTTGCTGGCTGGGTTTCTTTAGCAAAAAATCATTTGTGGTGGGCTTCGAGTACATGTCAGGATAATCCTATTCTACTAGAAGAAAAATGGCTATCTATGAGTTTTCATGCAGCAAATGTACATGAATGGCATGGAAATAGCCTATACCATCAGTGTTCACATCCACCAATACCTTGTGATGAACAGAGGGAATATGAGTGGCTTAAACACGGATCTGCAGCTCTCCATAACCTCAATGCCGTAATTCAAAATCAGAGACTGCTAAAGGACCTTCATCATATATCTGGTTTTTACCATACAGGTGAGGTCGAAGTTTTTCACAGTATGGTGTTAAAATATCGATCTAAACGTCATCATTTTTATATGGACAGCATGGTTGCAAGAACACAACTTGCTGCCCTCGACCACAATAAAAACATAAATAGGCTGCAAGCAGTTGTTCGGAGACCTAAAAAAGATTCAGAAAAAAAGGGATCTTTGCGTTACCGTTATGGCTTCAGTAAGGCAAAAAAAGACTGGGTTGTAAGCAAAATATATGAACCTACTAGCCAAGAATTCTTGAAACAGATCATCTGTGATGTGATTGACCATGCTGCAGGAATCAAAAATTTTCCATGGCATTCCAGACAGGTCAATCTCTCTCAAAACATTGCTGGATTTCCATGTCCTGAAAAAGATAAACTGCTCTCTCAATATCTATCTCGTTTTGAATGAAATACCACGCTTTATATTTTTACATTTTTTTTTTGTGTAATAATCGAAAATAGCACTGTTTTATTCTAAAATTGTTAGTTTTAGATATTTAAAAAAAAAAAAAAAAAAAACAGGTAACGTTAATATATACATTTTTTATTAAAATATAATAAAAATTAGAATTATTTAGCTTCTAATATATTTGTTATTAAATTTTTTTTACACCTTTACATTTGGGAAATAATAGTTGTGATTTATGATTCTGTTAAAAATAATTAAGAAGGATTGTGAAGGTGTGTAACTGAACTTCACGTGTGATCACTTGATTAGTTGATATTGGTATAACGTTAAAAAACAATAAAAAATTCTCCTTTCATATTTTTGAACTGTCAAGTGCTCCTTGATTCAATATATTATTTAGGACCATAAAATATTTTGCCGATGAAGTTCTCTGCCTCGCACCATGGGGTCAAGGCTTCAGATTGTATAGATTGCTAATAGTGCAGCCAATGGCTGACGATGTTGTCAATCTAATATAATTATGGCCCATGGGTCTTGGCATATATATACATTATTTGTCAAATGACGCAAATACAAATGACTCCCAAGTAAGCATGCGTCATAACCCTTCCATGTTGTGCTGTTCCTCGGTTATGTAATGTGTGTGTGGGGTTGGGGGGGGGGGGTAACTCGAGAGTTTTATAAAAAATTTTGTTTATGTGGGCACTGTGGCAAAGTAAAATTTTTTTGTTTTTTAAGAACATTAAAAATTAAAAATGACTCCAAAAAACTATATATATATATTTTAAATTATTTATTTTTTAAATAAATTTTAACCACATGCTTATATATTTTAGAAAATTTCTGTCACATAAAAAATATAAAGAACTACAAAAAATATATAAATTTTTTAATTACAAAGATTTTTAAAACCAAAAATAACAACTAAGTAACTATCCGCTATTACAATTTAATTTTCTTCGATAGCCATATCGCTTGCATTATAATCGGATGACCATTTAAATCCGATGTATTCCTCATTGGGATCTGGATACTTGTTTCGAATTGCCCATACAACACACGAAGGTATGGGTATTCGACGATTCTTCCCCAGAAATCCATGGACCATATTAGTGTAGGATTTATAAGCTCCTCTTCTGAGGCATCTATGAAATTAGAAAGATTACAAATATTACAATTTTATATATATAACAAAAATATAATTTAGAAGTGCTTTTTGTAAAGGACGATTATCCTCTTTAATACCATGCAATTTTGCACCTTGACGAAATGCTGTATTTTGGCCTAGGCCGACAAGGCCCAGGCCTAGGGTGGCACTTTGCCGTGGCCGGGAAATAAACCACCCCCCTGCATGAACTCCCTTCCCCTCCTCCCGCACGCAGGCTTGCACAGCTGAATCCCGGAGCCCAGTGCCACAAGTTCTGAGCTCTGGTAATTGATCAGTCAGGGATGCGCTATCACGGGCACCAGAGACATCTGCCTCCTGGGGTCCCGCAGCGTCAATTGGCTTTCCGGAGTAACCGTACCTCTCCCCCATCCTCTCCTCTACAAGCACATATCCCCTTACCCCCCTCTCCCCCAAACTAGAAGATGCCACATCCCCTCACCGCAGCATCCCTCTGTCCTCTCAGAGTCCCTTTGTCCCCTTCCCATGGCATTCCTCTGTCACCTTCCCACGGAGTCCCTCTGTCCCCTTGCCACGGCGTCCCTCTGTCGCCTTCCCAAGGTGTCCCTCTGTTCTCTTCCCATGGCGTCCCTCTGTCCTTCTCCCACGGTGTCCCTCTGTCCCATTCCCACAGTGTCCCTTTGTCCTTCTCCTATGAACATGACAGGGTGGGTCTTAAAAAGGAAGGGGTGTAGTCTTGACATGAAGGGGTGGTTCATATTTAAATTAGGTGGTCCGCAAGTTTAGTCAGGCCTAGGGCATCACAAAACCTAAATACACCACTGCCTTCCCGCCCATGACAAATTTCATTTTTAAATTTTCTCTCAATTTAAATGACAATTATGCGGTCATGCAACACTGTACCGAAAACTAAATTTTTTACATTTTGGTAACACAAATAGAGGTTTCTTTTGTTGTTATTTGATCACCTCAGTGGGTTTTTTTATAAGAAAATAAATAATTTTTTTTTTTTCCGTTATAAAAGTTTATTTTATCCTTCACTTATGGGAACTAATGAGGACGCACTGATGAGCATTAATGAGGCAGCACTGATGAGTTTGCACTAATAAGGTGTCACTCATTAACATGCACTGATATTTATAATTCATAGGCACTGATAGGCGTCACTGATTTTCAGATAAGCGGTACTGATAGCCACTGATAGGTGGGACTAACCGTTGTCACTGATGGGCAGCAATGATGTTGAACTACTGACATTTTATAATGCTGGGCACTGATATAGGCACTGACTTGCACTCTGCTGGGCACTGATTAGCACTCATATGAGAATTGATTGGCAGTTTGATCGGCATTATGAACTGTCTTTTTGTTGGGCACTGACTGACAGCTTATGGGCACATTTAAAGTTGTTGTTGCACATATGAGGGGACTGTTCTGATAATCAATGTGCTGATTATGAGCACAGTTCCCCTCTGACAGGGAGAGACTGGCTCTCCCTTTCAGCGTGAACAAAGAAATGACTTTCACTGTTACATCATGGCTCACGCGATTATGCACTGTGATTGGTCAATTGAATTTTTTAAAAATTAATTAAAAATAAACTTTTCAATATATTAAATAACTAAATATTACCTATTGGCATCACGAATATAGTCTTTGTGAACATTGGCGGATTCCATTTGGATTTGATAGACCAGAATTCTTTTAGTCAGACATCGTTCGACAAATTCTTCGTGTAGTGTTACGCATGTCAGGCCATGCTCCAAGAAAGGCTGAACTTCTTCCAATCCTTGGCAGCATTTAGATTCTTCAATTGTTGGCATAGGCCGACATTGTGCACAAAAACACCACCGTGTATGACCTATCAAACTCTGGTCTTTCTCTTCATCAGCTACATTTTCCTCAATTCTTTTTCTTTTCAATGGGTTGATTGGAAAAGCAGGTGGTTCCTCAGTGCCTGGGATTTGATATTTCGAACGTAGTCGAACTCGGAGATTGTTTAAATCCTACATTGAAATGAAAAAAACATGATAACAATGTCACAAAAAAAAAATAATTTAAAAAACACAGCTAAATATTATTGTTTAAAAATTTTTTTTTAAATGGATAAATATGTTGTATGCTTTTTAAAATTGATGTTTTCCATTTATATTCATAATACGTACAACTGCCCAAGATAGGAGAAACTCTCTATAGGTAAGTGTCAGCTGGTGATCCACATAGTCTCTACCATGTATTTACAAGCACAAAGGGAGACTTAACTCAAATACAAGTTGTCTCTCACTTCTATGTAAATTTCATGGATGAAAATTTGCAACAGACTAGGGATAAAGTGTTTGTAAAGGTTCCTATTTTTCCGTGGTTGTATGGGTATTGTTTTAAAAAAAAAAAATATTAAAAAAATATGTTATTCTTATGTAGACAGTGAAGTTTGTTTTGCACAGAGTAGCCACAATCCTCGTCTTAAGGGGTCCCTCTGTGGGTGTCTCCGCAACTCTCCGCATTTGCTAACCCCCTTCATGGGGAAGCTCTTTGCCAAAGGGGGTTAGCTGTCGGGCGCACTCATGTGATACAGCCGTTGGCTATACTCACCGACTGTAAGCCTGGGTTCACACTATAAGGGGCTGCGGATCGCACAGGAGCACTGTGCGTTTCTTGTTCTCCATTTCTGGGATGAATCAGGGACGATTCTATGCCTGCATTCGTCCCTGAAACGGAGCTAAATACGCACAGCTTATTTGTGTAGTGCGCTCCGCAGCTGCCCAGGAGAGATGTGAACCGGTTCCATAGGGAGCCAGTCACAGTCTCCCACTATGCAAAATTATATGCGTGGAAACGCACATCTAATTCGCATCGATGTGAACCCGGGATAAGACTTTGCCTCGTCCCCCAGCATGCCGCATCATTGGATGTGATTGACAGCAGTGTACACAAATCCGACGCACAAAGTACCACGCATGCTCAGAATAAATAAAGAGATGAAACCTATTGGCTATTGCCCCGTTTATAGTCCCGACGTACGTGTTTTACGTCACTGCTTTAAAAAAGATCGGATTTTACGACAACTTTGTGTGACCGTGTGTATGCAAGACAAGTTTGAGCCAACAGACTTGTCGGAAAAAAACATGTATTTTGTTGTCGGAATGTCCGATCGATATCCAACCGTGTGTACAGGCCATTATAGTGGAGCTCTGTAAACGCCAAAAAAAGGACTAGGAAGCACTCCACCAAGGTAACACTCTTGGGAGAGTGCTTACCAGAGGGGGTTATCAGAAGGTTGGAGGAGCGGAGAAAGATGGCAATGGGACCACAGAAGTCATGGATCGGGGCCACTCTATGCAATACACGCTGCAAAATGGGCTTCTTTAGTATCATTTTAGCGTTGGTGTCTTGGAAAGTCAAGACATGCATAGAGAATCGCCAATCACCTAAACAACACTATATCATAATTATCAAAATTAGGATCATAATATTTAAAATAGTTATCGTGTGGCCAGAGGCGGCTCTCTAATTAGGCAAAATAGGTGGTGGCCTCAGGCCTCGCAGTCTTAGGGGCCTCGCACAGCTGGCTAGTTTACCAAATTAGAGAGCCGCCTCATTCAGCAGCAGAGATCTCCGTCCTTAGTCCCCTCGCTCTTCTACAGTGAGATATAACAGCCGGCAAGTGAGACATGTGATCGGAGCTCACCTACATCTCCGGATCAATGACAGGGAGAGCCGCTCAGCAGAGCTCTGACAGATCTCCCCCCTCCCCCTTCTGCCCGCACAGCCAGACAAAAGAGGAGAGAGAGCTTCTGCTCCTCCTCCTCCCGTCCTCTCCTCCTGTGTCTGCCCCGCCCACTCTCCTCGGCAGTGTTCTCTGTTCTGCCTCAGAGAAGGGGATGTGTGGGCGGGAAGATTCATGCTGAAGCCCAGCAAAAGGGGAGTCTGATCCATCCATCCATCCAGTCCCTCCGGCCTCCCAGTGAGTACACTGATGTAGGGGATGCTCTTCCTTCCCTTATTCCTCCATCCCCCTCTCTTTCTTTCTTTCTTTCCATTCTTTTTGTCTCTTTGTTTCTGTTTCCTTCATTCTTTCCCCATCACCCTCTCTTTCTCTTTCTCTTTCTCTCTCTCTTTCTTTCTTTCTTTCTTTCTTTCTTTCTTTCTTTCTTTCTTTCTTTCTTTCTTTCTTTCTTTCTTCTTTCTTTCTTTCTTTCTTTCCTTCCATCTTTCTTTCTCTTTCTATCCTTCTCTCTTTCTTTCTCTTTCTTTCCTTCACTCTTTCTTTCTCTTTCTTTCCTTCACTCTTTCTTCCCTTCCATCTTTCTTTCTCTTTCTTTCCTTCCATCTTTCTTTCTCTTTCTTTCCTTACATCTTTCTTTCTCTTTCTTTCCTTACATCTTTCTCTTTCTTTCCTTACATCTTTCTTTCTCTTTCTTTCCTTACATCTTTCTTTCTCTTTCTTTCCTTACATCTTTCTTTCTCTTTCTTTCCTTCCACCTTTCTTTCTCTTTCTTTCCTTCCATCTTTCTTTCTCTTTCTTTCCTTCCATCTTTCTTTCTCTTTCTTTCCTTACATCTTTCTCTTTCTTTCCTTCACTCTTTCTTTCTCTTTCTTTCCTTCACTCTTTCTTTCTCTTTCTTTCCTTCACTCTTTCTTTCCTTCCATCTTTCTTTCTCTTTCTTTCCTTACATCTTTCTTTCTCTTTCTTTCCTTACATCTTTCTTTCTCTTTCTTTCCTTACATCTTTCTTTCTCTTTCTTTCCTTACATCTTTCTCTTTCTTTCCTTCACTCTTTCTTTCTCTTTCTTTCCTTCACTCTTTCTTTCTCTTTCTTTCCTTCACTCTTTCTTCCCTTCCATCTTTCTTTCTCTTTCTTTCCTTCCATCTTTCTTTCTCTTTCTTTCCTTACATCTTTCTTTCTCTTTCTTTCCTTACATCTTTCTCTTTCTTTCCTTCACTCTTTCTTTCTCTTTCTTTCCTTCACTCTTTCTTTCCTTCCATCTTTCTTTCTCTTTCTTTCCTTCCATCTTTCTTTCTCTTTCTTTCCTTCCATCTTTCTTTCTCTTTCTTTCCTTTACTCTTTCTTTCTCTTTCTTTCCTTCACTCTTTCTTCCCTTCCATCTTTCTTTCTCTTTCTTTCCTTACATCTTTCTTTCTCTTTCTTTCCTTACATCTTTCTCTTTCTTTCCTTACATCTTTCTTTCTCTTTCTTTCCTTACATCTTTCTCTTTCTTTCCTTACATCTTTCTTTCTCTTTCTTTCCTTACATCTTTCTTTCTCTTTCTTTCCTTCCATCTTTCTTTCTCTTTCTTTCCTTCCATCTTTCTTTCTCTTTTTTTCCTTCCATCTGTCTTTCTCTTTCTTTCCTTACATCTTTTTTTCTCTTTCTTTCATTCACTCTTTCTTTCCTTCCATCTTTCTTTCTCTTTCTTTCCTTCCATCTTTCTTTCTCTTTCTTTCCTTCCTTCTTTCTTTCTTTCTTTCTTTCTTTCTTTCTTTCTTTCTTTCTTTCTTTCTTTCTTTCTTTCTTTCTTTCTTTCTTTCTTTCTTTCTTTCTTTCTTTCTTCTCCACCAATCCCCCTTTATTTCTCTCTTTGTGACAGCCTACCAGAATAGGTAGGATCTGTGAGAGCACCTTCCCTGTGCAGCTCTGCTTGAGGAAAATATATCTTTATTATGCCCACTTACCTACCCCCTGCACTGTCCACTCCCCTATACTGTACCCTGTTAATACCTCGTGTCTAAGTTTTGCCTAAGGACTCACGAAGTCTAGAGCCGACTCTGCGTGTGGCTGAGGTGGCTGCTTCACATAAAAAACATTATTCCTTCAACCCCACATTTTTAATAATTTAATTTTTTTTTAATTATATTTAAATGTTTACCTCATCAATTTCACTATGTGCAGATGATGCATAACTTTCTTCATCATCTGTAACTTCAATATGCACACTTTCAATGGTGTTCTTTGGAAAAAAAAATTAATAAAAAATAATAAATAATAAAAATTTTAATGTGAGGCATATAATATTATTTTTTATACATTAATAAAACATGTGTAATATATATGCAATTTTTAATAATAAATTAAATAAATTGTATATAAAAATAACCTCTGAGCTTGAGGTAATTGAAATTCCATCTTCAAATTGAGGGGATTCCTGTAAAATGTATTTAATGATTAATTATATACACTTATCATATGTACAAAATATTTACTGTTAATATATATATATATAACTTATAGAGATTGTAAAAAAATTAAATTATTTTATTAGAAATACTTAACATAATATATATATATATATATATATATATATATATATATATATATATATATATATATATATACATATATATATACATATATATATACATATATATATATATATATATATATATATATATATATATATATATATATATATATATATATATATATATATATATATATACATTATATATATATATACATATATATATATACACATATATATATATATATATATATACACATATATATATATATATATATATATATATATATATATATATATGTGTATATATATATATATATATGTATAGATATAAATACATATAAATATATATATATATATATATATATATATATATATATATATATATATACACATATATATATATATATATATATATATATATATATATATATATATATATATATATATATATATATATACACATATATATATATATATATATATATACACACACATATATATATATATATATATATATATATATATATATATATATATATATATATATATATATATATACACACATATATATATCACACACATATATATATATATATATATATATATATATATATATATATATACACATAGAACAGACATACCATTTTTAATTTATGCTCGCAGGGAAGGCTGGGGAGGCTGGGGAGGCGGGAATGGGTGTGTTTAACCTGTACAATGTGTGAACGAGAATGTTGCTCGTTCTCGTTACAAGTAAAGTTTAAAAACGGCACTGCGCATGCGCGGTGCCGCTAAGCACACTGGGAGATGTAGTTCCGTGGTTGCCGTGACGCTGCTTTAATGCACGCGCACCGCAAACCAGGAAGGAGAAGCCAGAATCACTGTGGCATAGACGGAGGCGATTTTTAAACACATATTGCACTTGTAAGTAAAGATTTTGGCATGAAATCATACAATTCTTTGCATTAAGTATACAATTAACAGTGGAAATATGTTAAAAAAAAATTATGTTTACAACCCCTTTCATTTCTGATGATAAGGTGAATGGTGTGGATCGGTGAAATGCAATTAGAGTTCCCCTTTGCTTGGTACAGGCAGAAGCCGTGTAAATTTGTTGATAAAAAGGAGAAATATATTTTGGAGTGGAATCTTTGGTGAAGTGTGTTTCTTGGAGGCATACTATGTGAGCCTTCTTGTTATGGAAAGTACGGAAGGCTTTGGTCCTTTTTTGAGGGACATTTATTCCCTGAACATTCAGGGAAAGTATATTCAGTGGTGCCATGGCAACAGATCAAATAGTTTTGACTTACTTTTGTTATGCAGAGCTGACTGCGCAGATCAACCTGTGTGGACTGAAGAGATTAATAGATAGAAAAGAAACCAGTGAATTCTGGAGTAAAGAGTAAACAAAAAACATATGAGATTAGATGATACATTGTATAAATTATTTTTTGCAAGTGATCGCAATTTACCCGTGAAAGAGAATAAATATCTCTCTCAGGGGAATAAGTGCCTTCGTCACACTCATACATAATATGGTTGGGAGAATGAGGAGGGCTAATGGGGGTACACGGATCTTCCGCTTACAGGAGAGAAGTTTATGTCAAAAGACATCAAAATGATGTTTCATTAATTGGAGTGCAGAATATAGTTTTTGTTGAAATTATTTATTCCAGGGTGGTTGTATATGGTTAGTCTTGCCCTAGGCTAAATAATTCAGTTAGAAAGGTACTGTTAATAACTTTGGTATTGATGAAGATAGTTTGAATTATTTTGGGATTTTAACCCTTTTAGAGTAAACAATTACATATTTTATTCATATGTAACTGTTTAGATATGTTAACACATAAAATTGAGGTTGTATTGCTTCAGATTAGAATAAACAAAAACATAATTCTAGGAACTAGTTAGGTAATAATATATTTGTTTTAAGAAAAGAAAGAAAAAGCTTCCATTACTTCTGGATTATTGAACATATTTGTCCTAAAAAGTAATAAATCTATTGTTGAAATTTTGTGATATCACGTGGGGGTCCATCTTTCTTTTGGCTGTGAGGGCTCTGTGTACTCTGTCCAGTTCTAAACGTTCAATAGGGATATCAGGCTTAGTTCTTGTAATAGAGCAGTAATAGTAGATTGCAGGTCTGTCACAGTTTCAGGTATTCCCCTTATGCGCAAGTTTGAACGTCTGGCTCTATTTTCGTAATCTTCGAGCTTAGTTTGAAGTATTAAATTCTCTTCTTTTAATTGTTCCAATTCTGTTATATTTACTTGGGTTGTAATTTCAATTTCATCCATTTTTATTTCTAGGGCTGCGGTGCGGTTTCCCAGCTCTCTTATTTCTTTGGTTAGGCTTTTTGTTATTTGGTCTGAGGTTTGTTTTAAAGCCTTATGAAGCATCTTTTCAAATTGTAATAATATTACTGGGGATGCTGAGGAGGCTTGTGGAGAAGTTTGTGAGAGGATTTGTTCTGTATCTGACTCAAATGGAGAGTCTTGCTGTGACATTTTCTGTCTGTGAGAGCGCCCTGATGCTGTATCTTGTGAGGTGACTGGAGCTGCTTTAGTTGCAGTGAGTGCCTGTGAGCTCTTTGTGAGGTGATTTTTATTTCTGCCACGGTTTCCTCCCAGTACCATATTTCCTGCCCAAACTTTCACAGTTTGTTCCCTGGGGCAAAAAGGTTCAAATGGATACCTTTGAGCCTGCAGGCTCCGCTTTGTCCTTCTCTTCTCTCCTCAGCGGTGCGGAGCTCTAACAATGCATGTCTGCTCCGCTAGGCTCCGCCTATCTCCCTCTGTGTCTCCTCTTTGATACAGTGTTTTGTGTCTCCTCTTTGATACAGATACTGCAGTCTGCATCTTTGTCATACCTTGCACTCAGATCACCAATAATCCTGTAACACAGACAATACAGGCTCAAACTAGGTGATGTCTTTTTATAATGTATCTGGATGTCTTACAGAAGCAGGTGGGAAGAATCAAACACCCAGCTTAGAAAACCCTGACCAGACAAAAACAATCAATTGATGCTCCACTGACTACAGTAAAGCCAAAACCTAAATTTAACCTAGAAACCTAACTAGAGAAGGGCACTACCTTAATATACTGTATTATTAAAAGTATTTTGATATATTTGTTCGATAATTGCAAAAAAATACCCGTTGATCCTGCCAGAAATTATATGAGCTAATAATTTCCTGTACTCTCTACCCCTGCTGCATTCTTATCAGTTACATTGTTATCAGCTATTTCTAAGGACTACAGAGCATCACTACACCTACCCTATAGTAAAGAGGAGAGTGGGAAGTGCTTTGTAGTTTTGTCCTGTCACTGACAATACCAGATGCATCAGATTTTCTAAAAAAGAGACTTTGACATTCCTTTTCTGTGTTTGTTTAAAATCTTATTTGGGTTAAGTAAAATTGACACTTTTCACATTAGCATGTGTCACATAGTTGTCTTGTCTGGTAAACATAAATAGATATGTTGCCATATGCTTTGCTAAGAATGAAAAGTGAGAAAAAAAATGTCTGTAGTTGCTGCCCTGCCGTGCTGATTTGGTTAACAGCTATATCTGCAAGAGGAGTGAGCTGCTGAGCAGGAAGAGACTGAGACAGGCAGCACTGCACTATGGGAACTGTAGTCTAGAGGAGAGAGACTCTACTTGAACTGCATTTCCCAGAGAGAGTTTGCCAAGAGGAGAGAAAAGAGATGCATTTTCCCAAGCTGTACAAAACACAGCTTCCTCTTTCCACAAAGGAGACAGGAGAGTGCACATTGCTGTCAAGTGTGCACCACCACTGCTGTAGAACGGTGGCCTGAGCAGGATCCAGAGTGCTGAGTTTGGAAGTGCTGATAGCCAGAGTGGGTGCAGGCCAGAGAGTGGGACTGGTATGGTAAGCTGCTGGTATGAGTATTTACTTACCTCTGCTAGAGAAAAAGCTGAGCTCTTTAGAAACTGACCATACAGTCATCTAGTAGCCTTACTGCTGCCTGCAGACTTGACTGGGACTTTTCCATACCTCCCAATCTTTTGAGATAGGAACGAGGGACACCTACATAAAAGTATGTAGACATAGGACACACCCCCTGCCATGCCCTCCTTCAAAGAGAATTATTTTTTAAAAAATAGTACTTTTTTTAACCACTATTTCCTTAATACTGACTTTTGACATTTACAAATGCAGCAATTTAGAAATTGGATGAAAGGTTTAGCACTGGGAAACACTTTGAAAGATAAATAGTGCATTTTATAAACAACTATATAGAGAAGACCAATATGAGGGACAAATGAGGAGGAAAGAGGGACAGAGAGACTTTGTTCCAAACCAGGGGCAGTCTTTCAAAATTACGGACAGTTGGGAGCTATGCTATTCTTAGGTGCACCAACGCTACAACTGGGCCTCAACGCGAAATTGGCTGAAGAGTTGGGACTAAAGACTGGCGCTTTACAGCTGCTACACAGGAACTTTACCTATTGCTTATGCTAAGAGGTATCTCTGTGGGTACATTGCACTATATCCTAGCCATTCTCCTAGAGTGCACTCTAGACTAACTAGCACTATTATTCACATTGCAGTTAATATGCACTTTTTTTTCCTGACTTTGCTGATTTATGTGCTGACTCCAGTCTAGTGGTACAGGAATCTATTCTAAGTTCCTGTCTAGCAGATTGTGTCTAAACCTTCTGTATACATTCTAGCTAGTACCAATACATGGAGTTAATGTACCACCAAATGGTCTGTTTCCTTGTAGTAAGTCACAGCCGAGTTAAAGGTATCTATACTTGTGTTCTTATAAGTTCTTGTAGTGACTTTTCATTCAACTAGGTGTGTCAGAGGGGCTGAGGTTCTTGGAGTCAAGGCGCAGAACAGAGAACCTAAATTACCAAGTGTCTTTTTTGGAGGTAGCGCTACAGATACATATACTCGAATTAGTTATTTTCACAATTTTTTCATCCCTTACAATCCTTCAGAGGTTAATTTGCTAAAAGCACATCTTTCACAATGGCAAATATTTGAGTGTATTTCCATTCATGTTAATGAATTCTTTAATCAGAGGATTTTCTTGCTGTGCTTTAAATCTGTTATACACATTCTCTAAAAGTCTATATAAGACTTAACGTTCCATCATTAGATTTACTTGTTTAAATCCAGAACAAGGCCAGCCATAATCTTCTTTTTTTAATGATGTACTTCCCTTATCAGTCCTGGGTGATAAATGACAGGGAAGGATTGCAACTCCCATCATTGCCTGGCCCTAGGCAGACTTAACATACTAGAGAATGACATTCTTCTAATGATTGCCTATTGCTTGTTTGAAAAGACATCAGATGCGATGGAAATTAGAACTCATGTTGTTTAGAGGAAAATTATTGATCCAATTACTGATGATGAGAAGCTTTGTCTGTCATCCACAAAGAACAAGCTGCATGAGCCTCATCCTTCAAGTGTAACCTGATTGTGTTTAGAAATAAATCTAAGAGGAAGCAGATTATGCTGGATCAACACACAGTAAGAAATTAAGGAGTTGTGAGCAGTGTATATAAACCCAACCACAAGATACACAGATATATCAACAGATGGCACTTCTACCAATATACACCCTGCTGTGGAACGCACAGCACAATGCATATTCTGTAGTCCTGCATCCCATTATAGCATCGTTTAAAGTGTTTCTAAAGGCTTAAAGGCAAAACTTTTTTTTCATCTTGGATAAAGTAAGGGAGGGTTATAACCCCTGTCAAATTTTTTTTTTTCACCATCTGTGTCCCATTGTGGAGGATCCCCTTCACTTCCTGTCCCATAGCCAAATGGCAAGTGAGAGGAAATCACTGCAAATTAAGGGAATTCCTTGGGGACCCCCTAGGTCACCAGAACTAATGTCCCTATTGGAAGATTCCCCCTTTATTACTTTTCTTGGGACAACCCAACATTTGTGATTTTCTTTTACTTTCACTTTCAATGATAATGGTAAACAGGACAAATAGAGAAGGTGAATATCCTTAATTGGGGCACAGACAGCAATAAAAAACTGACAGGTGTTCTAATCCCTCTGCACTCTATCCAAAACTAAAAAAAAAGTTTTGCCTTTAGTTTCTAGGTTTTTTATCTTAGTGCATTCTTTGTATTAAGGTAAAAAACTTTGAGCCACAGGATCCTCCCCAGCCCCCCTATATTTACCTGAGACAATTCTCAATCCAGCACTGTGTCTGGGAGCAGCGGCTCCCTTTGCTCTCCCTCTTCACATGGCAGGTTGATAGCAGCGGGAGCCATGGAATCCTGCTGCTGTCAATTAAATCCTGTGATGAAAGCAGGGAGCAATTGGTGGATCAGAGGCATGCAGTCTGTAACTGTAGACACAGGCAGTGTGGCTCTGGATCGAGCCAGCATGAGTACCCCCATAGAAAGCTGCTTTTTATGGGGGCAATACATGTATTCACCAGCACACCATGGATATTCAATTGAAGTCCAAAACTTTTATTGCAGAGATCACATCACAAAAGAATAAGTGCAATGTTTCGGAGCCACGCAGGACCCATTTGTCAGGGTCTTGCGTGGCGCCGAAACATTGCAGTTATTTTTTTGTGATGTGATGTCTGTGCAATAACAGTTTTAGACTGCAACTGAAGATCCATGGTGTGCTGGTGAATATGTATATTGATGTGTGATATATCCAGTGTCCAGCTGGTAATCGCTACAGCACCCGCTACAGATTAGCCTGTGATCCAGGAATGTGTTCAATGGGAATATAGACAAGAAAGTTTTTATTGCTCTGTGAAAAACCATTGCACAGAGCTTACAATCACTTCATTTTCACATTTAAGTACCAAACTAAAGAGCTTCATCAAAACAAATGCATCCTTTTTTGGATGGGGTGGAGGAAGGATTGAATCTCCCACTAAGTTTGCCCAGCCATGACCCTGATGGATGAAGTTCTCTCTACAGGGGCTGAATTTTTGCACAGCAAACATAAAGCATGGACTGGGGTGGCATAGCTGCCAGGGGAAAAACACTTTCTGTAACCCACTGTTGGTAACACATTCCTGTCTAAATAAAGGTTTCAGGCTGAAACTTTGCCATATCTGCCGTTTCCATCTGGTTGGGTCCCTATTGTTGCTTTCCATTTTGGTGGTGAAACAGTGCATTCACTCACTTTGGGTAAGCGCACCAAAAACCCAATTTCTAGCATAATAGAGGGAGGGGAAGGTTGACTATTATTCTTTGCACCCATTCAATGTGTACTGATGCAAAGGGGAAAGTCTCCTTCAGACATCTTGTGAATTTGTGTCAAGGTGAATTTGTGTCAAGGGATGAGGATATATTCGGCCTGGAGAAAAAGCCCCTTTGTCCAAATGAAATAAATCAGATTGGAGTGCTGCTGCTGTATGTAAGCCAATGTAATTGTAAAAGACAAAAATCAATTACACAGCTAAATATACGCACCAGTGTACACTGTGGCTTAAACTGTCAATGAAAACTGTACTGCTTCATAACACCTCCTACAGATTTAAGGCAACACAAGCATATTATTAAATAATCTTTGTATTATCAATGTTTCCCTTAAAACTACATGAAAAGACCCTCTCCTTACAGTATGGTATGTTTAAAAAACATGTTTGCATTGGTTCATATCCCCCATGGAAGTAAACAGCTTTCCATGCTTTTTTTTGGACAGTAGTTTGCCTATTAACCCTAAAATGACCCCACAGGTTTCAGTGGGTTTGACCTTTGGGATTCACCCACCACTGTAAGCAAGTCAACTCCAGTTGGAGGTGAGCAGCAAAAGACATTCTAGCCCTGTCCTAACCTTTGGCATGCAAATGGTAGCCTTGGCTTTTCAGCAGAGCTTCAGGTGTCACTCTTTGAAGTGCTTTTGTTGTGTATTTTATGGACAAATACTAAAAAACACATGACTGCTAAATCATTTCCTTTCTAGTGCATTCTCAATAATAATACGGGAAAAGAAGCTTCTGAAGACGCCCAGTGGGAGGGGCGAAACGTGTCAAGCAGGGACAAGATACACGAGATTCAGTGACGGCTGGCAGCATGCCAAGGCAGCAATTTTTACCTGTATGCCTTTCTTTGATGTAAGTGCATTACTTTTGTGAGTTTATTAATACATGTTTAGCAATATTAGGCTATGTGCATCTTTCTCTTCATTGGTATATGTATTGTCTATACCACTGCACTGGAGACCTAACAATGGAGTAATAGGAAGGATATAACTTGTCCATGGAGGTTGATCATTATCATGGAGTCCTTTATAATCAATGGTAGAAGGAGATATCCTGATCGTTGTTGTAGGATAAAGACCTTGCGTGTTTACAGCTTACTGCGGGTAAATGGGGACCCAGGATGGGAGCAGAGTGACACTGGAATCCACACAAGCAGAAGTCTACATGTTTATTTGTATTGAAAGGACTTTATGTAGTTTTGCACTTTTATTGCACTTTAATGTATTTGCACTGCAATTTATTTTGTTGAATTTATATTATTATTAAGTGTATTGTATATTTTGGAGCAGCGCTGAGTATAATAATTTTTGCATCATACAGCCAGAGCTACAATGGAATGGTTTAGATCAAAGCATATTCATGTGTTAGAATGGCCCAGTCAAAATCCAGACCTAAATCCAATTGAGAATCTGTGGTAAGACTTGAAAATTGCTGTTCACAGATGCTCTTCATCCAATCTGACAGAACTTGAGCTATTTTGCAAAGAAGAATGGGTAAAAATGTCACTCTCTAGACGTGTAAAGCTGGTAGAGGCATCCCCAAAAAGACTTGCAGCTGTAATTGCAGTGAAAGGTGGTTCTACAAAGTATTGACTCAGGGGGGCTGAATACAAATGCACATCACACTTTTCAGATATTTATTTGTAAAAATGTTTGAAAATCATTTATCATTTTGTTTCCACTTCACAATTATGTGCCACTTTGTGTTGGTTTATCACATAAAATCCCAATAAAATACATTTATGTATTTGCTTGTAAGTTGTAACATGACAAAATGTGGAAAATTTCAAGGGGTATGAGTACTTTTTCAAGGCACTGTATGTGTATGCATGTGTGTGTATGTGTATATATCATAATAAGGCCATTAGTGCTTAGTGGTGCCGCTCGAGGCTGAGGTATAGGGCCCCCGCTGGCACTCAGGATAACAGGGATGCCAGCATAAGAAAAACTCATCCAGTGAGCAATGAACATTTAAGCATGAAACTGCCAATCACCATATCCGATCCTAGTGTTGATGTATACATACTGTATGAAAGCTTCAGTCAATGCCGCTCCTCAGGCCATGGCCTCTGACATGTTTCGCCCTGTCCACCAAGGCTTTATCATAAGAGTGTAGTGATACGCCCATGAGGGACTCTTAAAGATGCTTGACCCCAGTAGTTGCCCTGACCTTAAAAGTCTTGCAACCCCTGTTATACCCTGGGTTCAAGCATTTCTGAGTGTAAGACCCCTTTCACACTGGAGGTGTTTTTCAGGCGCTACAGCGCTAAAAATAGCGCCTGCATAGCGCCTGAAAAAAGCCTCAGCTGCAAACCCAGTGTGAAAGCCTGAGGGCTTTCACACTGGAGCACTGTGCTGGCAGGGGCTCACAAAAAATCCTGCCAGCAGCTTCTTTGCAGCGGTGTAGGAGCAGTGAATACACCGCTCCTACACCGCTGCTCCACCGCTCCTGCCCATTGAAAACAATGGGGCACTGCCGTGATACTGCCGGCAAAGCGTTGCTGCAGCTGCGTTTTGCGGGTGGATTTAACCCCTTTTCAGCCACTAGCAGGGGGTTAAAACTGGCCCGCTAGTGGCCGAATAGCGCCACTAAAACGCTGGTAAAGCAGCACTAAAAATAGTGGCGCTTTACCGCTGACGCCCGGGGCGGCTCAGTGTGAAAGGGGTCTAAGTGCAGACACCAGATAATGCAGTCAGCAAATAATTGTTTACTTAATATTTTGCAATTAGCAAACCAACAGGGTATAGCATAGGCAGACATAAAATTATTAAATTTAGTACAATAAACAGAATCATTGTGGGCATATGATATCAAAGGGGAAAAGCAGCAGCAACTTGTAATCTGAATTGGACCTATGACCACAGGTAAGGAAAAGGGAAGGAAAATGACCAGCTTGATGTC
This sequence comes from Aquarana catesbeiana, assembly GCF_042186555.1. Taxonomy (NCBI): domain Eukaryota; kingdom Metazoa; phylum Chordata; class Amphibia; order Anura; family Ranidae; genus Aquarana; species Aquarana catesbeiana. The sequence goes on from NC_133324.1 coordinate 791,813,534, forward strand.
AGAGTACTCCCTTTTGACCCTGGTGCCACAACCCCATAGTAAACACAAATTTTTAAAATGCTTCACCAGTTATTCACAAACATTAACACTGGTCCCTAAAAGAACGAGTTCCTTAAAGATATTCACAAATTGGTGCAAAATGTCCATTTGGTGGGGGGGGGGGGGGGAGCAATAAGAGTCCCTTTGTTGCAGATGTTCTGTGTCTTCAGCTAGCTTAAGATAATGTTGTAACAGCGAGTGTACAGTGTTTCCTTAAGTGGGCTCTAATGGGAGAAGCAAAGTAAATGTGTTTCCTTTGTGAGGCTTCAATGAATGAAGTAAGTAAATGTGTCTGCATGCAGTGTCTCTTGGGGTGCAAATGAGGTGGGCTTCTGGCTGCTCACCAATCCGAACGACACCAGGCTTGTTGGAATGGCAGGAAGGTCCTGAAACAGGCTCCTGCAGATGTGGTGATCAGGAAAAGAGATGCTCGACCGCACACCCTGCACACAGGTGTTTGGCCAAAGCTGTGGCCAAAGGAGAGTGGCCTCCCAATTGCCACATGGCCGACTGGAACTGCCTCTAGTGAATACGGTTCCACACTCCCACCAGAGGCTCCCCCTGCTGCATAGGCTGCATTACCAACTCGCATCCTCCGACCATCTCAGTCACTGCTTCCCGGATGAAGGCTGAAGTTCTAAGAGAGTGTTCCCGTACAAACACAGGCTATATATCACCTCTCCCAGCATTCTGTTCTCTCCCTCCAACCAGCTGGAACTTATAATCCATAGCAGTCCGACTTCAGTGCAAAACCTGCCTCTTTGGACTATATATCCCAAGATTCTTTGCTCCATTCTCAGGTCTTATTCACTCTGAGTTCAGGATGAGATAACATAAAATCCTGGATGGGCACTAGGGGGAGAAACCCCACTGCAACAAGTGCTGCAGAGGGTCTCTTGATAACACAGGCCATTTTAGCCATTTCCTGGCTACAGGGACACCCTTATGATTAAGCTCTGGTGGGTGGGGTAAAACTTGTCAGGGGCCATGGCCTGAGCAGTGGCATTGACTGAGGCTTTCACATGTATACATCCACACTAGGGTCGGCTATGGTAAGCTGTAGTTTCATGCTTAAATAAGTATATATCCATTGTACAATCTTAAAGGGGTAACTTCACGTGCACCACCTTACAGAAGGGCCCAAATGATAGCTGGCTAATACTGACAATTAAATGCCAGGTACTTTATAGTCACCATCAGGGGTACTCCTTGTCATAAACGCATACACCCACCCACTTTTAGGGCTGTATGGGTAGCGTGAAGTTGAGGACATTTATTTTTGGATTAGTTAATGCTGATACTTTTAGCCCTATTTGCATCAGTTAAAAATGGAAATTTGCCCAGGTTCTTTTCCCAATAGTTTGTGTGCCTGGCTGTGGGGCAAACACTGTTACTCTTTTCCTCAATAACCTGTCTAGGGGTGTTCTTTTTTGTTGTGAGCACAGTGAGCCAGCATTAGATCTAACTAATCCTAGCACTTATCTAGGAGGCTGCTACACATGGGTCAGTGGTCACATTATCTACAGGGGCGGGCTGGCCTGGGGGCAGTGTGGAAATTTCCCCCCAGACCGCCTAACTTATAATCAAAACAGCCACTGTCTGCTGACATTTTTTTTTTTTTTGAGGAAGTCTGCCGCCGATTGGCTGTGTTGCTGCTGCACTGCATTCTGGGAGTTGTAGTCCGGACCACGCTCAAGTTCCTGATGGCGGTGGGTGGAGACTGGAGGGAACTGAGCAGCGCAGCAGGAAACTACAACTCCCAGCAGGGAGACCCGGCCAACCAGCCAGCCAGCAACTTCAAGCTGTCATTCTCCTGATGCTCTGTTCTAGGCAGCCGCACCTGCTTTGTGTTAACTCCCCTACTTGCTGCAATGTGTCAAGTCCTCTTCACTCCTATAACCTCGATTTCCTTCTGGGACACATCACCTTTGTTTTTGTTCAATTTCTTAACATTTATTCTGGGCTCATTTCACTCCTGCTTCATCCCCCACCCTCTGTGTACTCATCTCTCCAGGCCAGTACAATCTTGCGTAGATAAGTCAGATGCTCCTTGCACCAATCCACTTATCTTTTTCCCATTCATTTTATCCTCTCTCCTGTTTTGTAAATCTGCCCCCTGCTCTCCTCATATAAATCACTGTAGCTCTGGGCATTCCACAGATGTACTTGGTCTGACACCCTTTCCATCCCAGCTTACTTTTATCTAATACAATAGTTCTGTCAGAATCATGCATCTAGCACATGCAGCCCTTCACCCTCCCTTAACTTATACTACCGAATTAAGGCTTTTTCACACTAGTGCAGTGACTGGCATTTTTCCACACTGGAAGAACACCAGTCAATGCTAGAGCACATAGAATACAACTGTTTTCTATGTGCCCCGTTTACACTGCAGCGCAGTCCAGAGGTTCGGTGCAGTAAGCTGCAATAAAATACAGTAATGCTACATTTTATCACAGTGCACTGGATGGCACTGACATAGTTATCAATCAGTCCTTCTCAAACTGACAGCAATGCAGCAGCGTTTTTTCCTTCCAGTAACCCCACAGCACATGTCACAAACATTATGGTACTGTTAGCCCCATTCCCTCCTCCACCTGGGGGGGGGGGGGGCGCAGTTTGCTATCTTTGCTATCACCTGCAGAAAAGTCTCAGCAATGGTACAGTACATGATGGCCTGTGGGTCCTGCTGGCCATGGCCTGTGGGTCCTGCTGGGAGCTGACCATGGCCTGTGGGTCCTGCTGGCCATGGCCTGTGGGTCCTGTTGGGAGCTAATCATGGCCTGTTGGTCCTGCTAGCCATGGCCTGTGAATCCTGCTGGGAGCTGGCCATGGCCAGTGGCCAGCAGGACCCACAGGTCAGTGGCCAGCAGGACCTACAGGTCCGCGGCCAGCTCACAGCTGGACCCACAGGCTGGGATCTGGCCATGGACCTGTGGGTCCTGCTGGCCACTGACCTGTAGGTCCTGCTGGGAGCTAACCATGGCCTGTGGGCTCTACTGGCTTGTTGGGCCTGCTAGCCATGGCCCGTGGGGCCTGCTGGCCACTAGACATGGGTGACCTGGTAATACCAGGTGGGCATGGATAGTGAGCTGATTCGGGGTTACAGTGGGCCACTTGACTGGACTTGCCCCCCAGGCCTAAGGCTGCCAGCCCTCCCCTGATTATCTAGTATAGCATCGTTAAAACGTGTTCAGTTACCTGTTTACTGATGCAAGCATTGTTTAACTGCCTTTCCATAATACATCTTTTTAATCTACCATTCAGTTGCTTAGTTGCTTATGGCCTACTTTCTGCATACTATTACAGGTATATAGTGGTAGCATACTAATACTTATGTTACACAAGTGTGAGTGGCTTTCAACCTATAACCAGGTGTTTTAGTGAGGACCGAGCAGCTTAAAGAGTCAATGCAGAACAGAGAATCCATCATCTCAAGCTGTTCCTGCAGGGGTAGGCACTACACCAGATTTTAGCTTTAAAGCGTCCCGCTCCCCATCTTTCCAGCAATGGTTGCAATAAATCTTGCCAACTTTCGAACCTCCTATATAGGGAGGAAATGTGCCTCACTTCCTGCTAGCTCAGTATGCATTCATATGAACCCTTAGTGAAAGTGAAGTGTAGCTCTGCAGATGAGGTGTATTGGAGGAAGTCACTGATACAGACTGTAAATATAATGACATCCCCAGTATTCAATTGTACTGTTGCAGAGCAAATAGATGAAATGCCCTATTCACCATCACAGCATACAGTACATATGTATTACACCATGACACACTGATATCTGTCTCTGTAGACTCTAAACACTGAAAGCCCCAGTTCACTCTACCTACATTGCCCCTATCTCTGTAGGGGCAACGTAGCATACTAGAATTTCTCCTGTCTCTATAAACACATACCCTAGCTATTGCATTTGCACTTGCATTTCCTAAAACTCTGCAAAACTGCAAGCTCCAGTTACCTATATTTGCATTTCCTCAGCCTCTATAAAATTAGAAGTCCCAATAATAATAATAATAATATTTTTTCCCAATATCAGTAGAATATCAGTAGAAGTAAAGAGTACAGTAGAACAACTGTATTTCCCTGAGGTGGTGAGCGGTCGGCGCACTGGCTTGTAGTGTCCTCCTAGCACCCAAGCAAACACAATGAATGAGTTTATTAAAGTGATTGTAAAGGCTTGGTTTTTTTCCTATAAAAGTGAACAAACATGTTATACTTACCTGCCCTGTTGCAGTCGATTTGCACAGAGCAGCCTGGATCCTCGTCTTCTCGGGTCCCTCTTCTGTGCTCCTGGCCCCACCCTCCTGTTCAGTGCCCCCTCAGCAAGCAGCTTGCTATGGGGCACCCGAGCCGAGTCACAGCTCCCTGTGTCCATTCAGACACGGAGCCCGGACCCGGAGTTCTGTCTCTGGGACAGCTAGCTAAACCTTCTTATCCCAATAACTGTAGATACCATATTTCTTTGATCTCAGTTTTATTAGAACAAGCCAGGTGAAACTACAAAATAACAGAAATAGACCTCAATAAGTATAATATTGCATATAATACAGCATAGATTGCAGAAACAACGATGTACAATACAAGATGTGATAGTAAAAACTTACTTTTTAAGTTCTCTAAGGAGTGATGGCAATAGATTGTGAAAGACACGACTTGCTTCCTGCAATGTGTTGAAAAGAATGGTGACTGGTTCACTTCCTGTTAAGATTCTACCTAGAATTCCCTGCTTGCTGACAACTTCCTTAATTACACATACAAATAAACAGATAAACAGAACTGCAGCAATACCAAAAAGGAACACTAGATGGAGCCTGCACACCACATATGATTGTCTTAAGTAAATTACCCATTTTGCGTGTAAATTTAACAACACAGGTACAAATAACCAGTATAAAACATCTGGTGGACAGAACACTCCCCGCCTGACATCAAGTGATGTCAGTAACAGAGTCCTCCGTAGAAAGCAACAGAATAAGTTCGGTCACTGGTCTTAAGAATACTTTAACCTCATTCTGTTGAAAGATCTTGACCTCGACCTTACGGACACGATTATCCTTGCTTGGCAGTACTTTGGTGATTTAACCTAAAGGCCACATATTCCTTAGTGCCTGGCAATCTTTCATGAGCACAACATCACCAGGTTTAAGATTAGGCTTTTCAGTGTGCCATTTTCTCCTTACTTGTAGAGTAGATATATATTGTTCCCTCCACCGGTTCCAGAAGGTATTGACAAGGGGTTGTACTTGTCTCCATTGACATTTGTAAAGGTCCTTCTCACAAAACTCTCCAGCTGGAGCACTTGCAAGACAAGTCTTTTGCGAGAGTAACATGGCAGGTGTGAGGACCACTGGATCTTCAGAGTCACTTGAAATGGATGTCAAAGGTCTGGCGTTAATGATAGCTGTAACCTCTGCCATAAATGTCACTAAACATTTGTGAGTAAGCCTTGCAGTTCCTACTTGTAGGAAGACAGAGTCAAGAATTCTGCGGGCTATGCCTATCATCCTCTCCCAAAAACCCCCCATGTGAGAAGAGTGAGGTGGGTTTAAGATACACGTGCAGTCTTGTTCACTCAAGTATCTATTTACTCTGGGAACGTCCAAGTTAGAAGGAATTTGAAGTTCTTTTACTGCTCCTACAAAGTTAGACCCTCTGTCAGAACGAATGCGTTTCACTGGGCCTCTGATTATAATGAGTTCAGCTAGCTCTGTGGCTAATACTGCAACACAAAGTTCCAGCCTGGGTATGGTGTGTCTGGAAAGTAGTGCAAGTTTTGCTTCCCCCATTACAAACCCTATGTGGCATTGTCCTTTAGTGTCTATGGTTTTCAGGTAAGCTACAGCAGCAATTGCTTTAACAGAAGCATCCGAAAACACACAAAGTCTTTGCATCTGAACATCAACAGATGACAGAGGAGCATATGGGTGTGGAATTTTAAGGTTGGATAGAGCTGTTAGTGAGTCCTTCCACTCTAGCCATAGGTTCTTCCTGTCGGCAGGGAGAGGGTGGTCCCAATCTAACGACTCACAGGTTAAGTCTCTAAGTAATACCTTACCCTGGATGGTGACAGGTGCTGCAAAGCCTAAGGGATCATACAGGCTGTTTATGGCAGACAGGACACCTCTACGGGTAAAGGGTTTTTCTTCTTTGTTTACTTGGAAAGTAAACGTGTCAGATCTTAAGTCCCAAAGCAAACCAAGACTGCATTGCATGGGAAGTGAGTCTGTGCCTAGATCTAAGTCCTTTAACTCGTTAGAATGATCTTGGACAGGAAAGGCTTCTAAAACTTCTCTACTGTTGGAAGCAATCTTGTGGAGTCTTAAGTTGGAACAAGCAAGCATTGCTTGAGTTCTTTTGAGGAAACTGATTGCGGCTTCATTTGTGGGTAGTGATTTCAAGCAATCATCTACATAGAAATCCTTGTCCACAAACTGTCTGACATCTGACTCATACTCTGACTCTCCCACTCTAGCAGAGTGTCTGAGTCCATATATAGCAACTGCAGGGGAAGGACTGTTGCCAAATATGTGCACCCTCATGCGGTATTCTGTGATGTCTCCAGAGGGGTTGTTGTCCCTGAACCAGAGAAACCAGAAAGCAATAGAACATTTGCTGTATGTCTGCCATGAATGCAACTGAATCTTTGCGAAAGCGTAGAAGTACTCTTAATAGTCTGTTGTTCAGGTCAGGGCCAGAGAGGAGGACATCATTTAGAGAGACACCCTCATGTGTGGCGCTGGAATCGAACACCACTCTAATCTGTCCTTGCTTCTTAGGGTGATAGAGCCCAAATATGGGTAAGTACCAGCATTCCTCTGTGTCTTTGAGGTTTGTGGCTATCTCAGCATGACCATTCTGTAATATTTTCTCCATGAAGGAAAGGAAATGTTCTTTCATCTCTGGTTTCCTTTGAAGATTGTGTCTTAGGGAAGTGAGACGTTTATATGCTAGCTCTTTGTTGTTAGGCAAACGTCATCTTTGTGGCCTAAAGGGAAGAGGTGCAACCCAGCTATTAGTCACGTCTTTCTCCATAATCCTTTCCATAACTTCTAGGAAGAGCCTATCCTCAATGGACATTGCTACCTGGTTATCTTCCTTTGTTCTCTGGAACACTGTGCTTCCTAAGTCGCTTTGGTCGTTGTCATAGGTATTTCTGTCACAGAGGGGACTTAGGAAGGGAAGAGGTACAGGGCTGTTGTGTGGTAGTTCCTTTATGAGGATTTGATTTTGACAGGGTTGGAAAATAGAAGGACGACCATTCTCGAGGGTACTAGTGAGCAGGTTATTAACAGATGCTGGTTTGTGTGCACCTCCCAGGCAAACATCACCTATAATGTCCCACCCGAGATCCAGTTTTTGGGCATATAGGGCATTTTTAGGACCGTTGATCAGTTTTCTTACTTTGTGGACTTGCAAGATATCCCTCCCTAGGAGTAAGATTATCTGAGCCTGATCATCTAGTTCTGGTATGAGATGTGCTATGTGATTCAAGTGAGTCTGGTGAGCTGCTGCGTCTGGTGTGGAAATCTCTGATCTGTTGTCTGGCATCTGGTTGCACTCTATTATGGTCGGTAAGGGAAGGCATGTCTTACCATCCATAGATTCAATTTTTAGGCTGTCAGCTCTTCTCCCCGCCATTTCCACTGTACCTGCACAAGTCCTAAGGGAGTAAGGACTGCTGGGGCCTTTAAGGGTTAGAATGTCAAAAAACATAGATCTAGCTAGTGATTTGTTACTCTGATCATCCAAGATGACGTAGAGCTTGACTGCTTTGTCTCTGCGTCCTTTTGTGTAAACTCTCGCGAGACAGATTTTAGAGCAGGATCTGCCACCTGTACTTCCTTTGCAGACTTCAGTGCACTGTGAAGTGATTGCTATTGCGTCTGTACTAAAGTCTTTGGTCTCCCTGCCTTGCTCCTTGTCCCTATGAACAGGTGGGAAAGTTCTTGGAGTAGGCCTTGGGTGTAGAGCTGTGTTGTGCTCTGTGCTGTCACATTCTGTACATTTGACACTGACTTTACAGTCCTTGGCGAAATGTGTGGATGAAGAGCAGCACTTGTAACAGATGTTGTTCTCTTTGAGGAAAGCTTTGTGATCCTGGATGGTCTTTGTCCTGAAGGCTCTGCATTTCAGAAGAGGATGTGGCATCTTATGTAGAGGGCAGAACTTAGTAGGGTCAATGTCTTGATCCTCTGGCTGAGACTCTGCAAATCTGTGGGAAGAAATGTTTGTTTTGTACACTACTACTGGAGCTCTGAGTTGTTTAGGGCCAGAAGAAGTGGTATAAGACAATGGGAAAATGAAGCTGGGGTCATCTTTCATTCCTTCTTGTCTGTCTACAAAGTCCACAAACTCACAAAAGGGTGGAAAAGGTACATTGTGTTTTCATTTGTAGTTATAGCCATGAGTAATCCATCTTTTGTGTAACTCATAAGGAAGTTTTTGTGCTAAGGAATTAATATCTCTAGCAGAGTCAAGATAAGAAAGGCCAGGTAAGTCCCCTTCTGCTTTAGCCACTTGTAACTCCATACACAGGTCACTGAATTTGGTAACCTCTGCAAGGTATTTTTGGGAAGTCTTTAGTGTACTCTCTATAGCCTCTGGTGAGCCATAACATCTATCCAGTCTGTTCCAGATGTTTGTAAGGCCTATCTCAGGGTGATTTATATTAATGTCTCTGATCCTTTTGGCATGTTCAGCAGAATCATTGCCAAGTCACTTTACAAGGAGTTCTATCTGTTCCCTGCAGGATAGATGTAGACCTTGAATGACACTCTGGAAAGAGGATCGCCACGCCCTGTAGTGTTGGGGACAATCACTGAATTTGACAAGTCCTTGGGTAACTAACTCTCTTTTGGCCAGGAACTTGTCTACAGTAGTCTACAGTAGCCTGATTGGCATTGGGGTAGGCTGCTGGTGTATTGTGGTGCGGTGTAAAGACATACCTGTTAAAAGTCTCTTCTTTAGGCGCGCTGGGTTCAAACTTGCTTAAGGTTGGCAGTTTGTAGCGGCTCGTTGCATACACCTTTGGAGTGAAGACTGGTGTTTGATGCTTGTTTGAAGGCTGGGTACCTTGTGGAGTAGAAGGTTTGGTTGGAACTGGAAAGTCTGGAACTCTGTCAGAGTATTCTTGCTTGAAGCACTGGTGTCCCAGGTCGTCTTGTTGCTGCTTTATTTGATGTGACTCACTGACGTCATCTTTAATTTCTTGTTGTGGGATGCTGCTTGGGTCCCAGTGCTGGTAGACATAATCTGACGTGCGTTGTGAAGAATCTTGTTGGTCCTCCTCTAGACCCGGTATGCTGCTGCCTACTCTTGGTTCATCGTAGACGGCTGCTTCTAAAGCTTCTGCTTCTGCAATGGCGGCAGCAGCGTCTCTTTTGTGATGGAGATATTGGATATCATATTTATATCAATGAGATTCAAGTGGACCATTGCCAGGACTCCAATTTAAACTGCCTTGCCCCATAGGATGTATGTATGCGTATATATATGTATATATATATATATATATATATATATATCTACGTGTATATGTGTGTATCTATGTGTGGGTATGTATATATTTTATATATGGGTATATGTTTCTTAATATCTTGATAGAATATAGCTTAACTTAAGGAATGTAGTTACATTGATGTGAACCCGAGAAGCCCTACAGGTGTTGATTGGATCAAAGGGTATTGGCAGACCTTAAGGCATTCATTCTTCAGGGGGCCATTAACATGCTTCCAATACACGGGTGGAAACCAGGAAAGGTACCCAGGTGGTAATCAACTCACCAGGGGGCCATTAACATATTACTGTCGGGACTGTTTGGGCTTGGAGATCAAAGGAGATTGTTCATTAATTCATAGACTGATAGGCACCGAGGGGGTCGCAATGTAACAGCAATGTCCGAGTATGAGTTTTCAGACAGGCTTCAAAATGTAGCCAACCAGACTTTGAGACATCTCTGAACCAATCAATATGTTGCATCTGTTGATTGGTGGAGAATGCATATAAAAGAGAGAGGGCTAAATGGTTTTGAAACTGTCCAGCCCGAGAACATCTAAGGGATATGCTGTCTGCGTAATGTATACTGGAATCTCTGTCTGTCTATCTTTCTTTCTAACCTTTTTGTATCCTAGGATTTGCCTTATGACTTTGTATATCTTGTATATGTCCATTGCAAACATTTATGAGTTCGGCCTAAATGAACTTTGCAGCCTAAGAGCAACACTGTACTTATGCCATCACTGAAGATATTATAAATTCTAATTATTCTAACTTTCTTTTCTGTGTAAATAAATGTAATTGTTTATCTTTTTTTCCCTGTTATCGCTTGTTTTTATTCATATATAGACAAAGGTTTAATCACTTATATTAGTATTGTTAATCGTTTAAGTGAGGTATAAATATTTCCGAAACACTTTCTACTGCCAGCTTCTCCATGTTAGCTTCTAAGATAGCTTGCTGCAATTTCAGAGATGCTTCCTGCTGGGCTAGCTCTTCTTCCAGGCGTATTCTTTCCATCTTTCTCTCTTGTTCCATGCATACTCTTTCTTGCTCCAAGCGTACTCTTTCTTGCTCCAAGCGTACTCTTTCCTTCTCTCTCTCTTGCTCTCGTCTCACCTTTTCTGCATCAAGGCGGGCCTTTTCTTTTTTCATCTGCAACTCTTGGTCTGCGAATGCAGCTCTGGCTTTTGCTGCTTCGGCTTTTGAACGAGTGATAGCTGTTGCATTTGCGACTTAGATGAGCTTGCTCGTGAACGTGTTTTGTAACAAGATGTCCAACTGTGAGACATGGCTGCGGGGAAGAAGCTGTCTTGCTGTATAGAGACCGTTCTAGTGTTGTTGCTGCTTGACAGAGCATGTCTCTGTGTAGTGTGATTGCTTGCTTCACCTGCCGCAGGCCTGTATCTTTAAGGCTTCTGACTGTATGGATACTGCGTAGCCCCGGGCTGTACAGACTTCCGAAGTCGGCTTATCTTCCCTTCAGAGGTCAGCTTAAAAATGTCACTGTTCTGTCTCTGAGACAGCTAGCTAAACCTTCTTATCCCAATAACTGTAGATACCATATTTCTTTGATCTCAGTTTTATTAGAACAAGCCAGGTGAAACTACAAAATAACAGAAATAGACCTCAATAAGTATAATATTGCATACAATACAGCATACATTGCAGAAACAATGATGTACAATACAAGATGTGATAGTAAAAACTTACTTTTTAAGTTAAGACATGACTTGCTTCCTGCAATGTGTTGAAAAGAATGGTGACTGGTTCACTTCCTGTTAAGATTCTACCCAGAATTCCCTGCTTGCTGACAACTTCCTTAATTACACATACAAATAAACAGATAAACAGAACTGCAGCAATACCAAAAAGGAACGCTAGATGGAGCCTGCATACCACATATGGTTGTCTTAACCACTTACCAACCGGCCCATAGCCGAATGACGGCTGCAGGGCGGTTGGATAACTCTGGGAGGGCGTACTATGACGTCCTCCCAGAATTCCCCTCTCGCGCGCCCCCTGGGGCGCGCACCCGAACACATCCGTGACCGCCGGGTCCAGAGGACTCGGCGCATCACGGATCCCGGTAAATGGCCGCTGATCGCGGCCGTTTACCATGTGATCGCGCCGTCTAAACAGACCGGCGTCATCTGATGACGCCGGTTCCTCTCCTCCCCTCCTGTGTACCGATCGGTACACAGTGAGCGGGAAGGGGGATGGATGGATGTCTGCAGCGCTGTGAGCTGTATGTGTAGTGCCCATAGCGCTGCACAGAGACATCCAACCATCCATCCATCTATGCTCAGCCATCCCTCACTACTCTGCAATGGCCTGCAATGCTGTGCAATACTCTGCAATACCCCCACAATACTCTGCAATGCTGTGCAATACTCTGCAATGCTGTGCAATACTCTGCAATACCCCCACAATACTCTGCAATGCTGTGCAATACTCTGCAATACCCCTACAATACTCTGCAATGCTGTGCAATACTCTGCAATGCTGTGCAATACTCTGCAATGCCCCCGCAATACTCTGCAATGCTGTGCAATACTCTGCAATGCCCCCACAATACTCTGCAATGCTGTGCAATACTCTGCAATGCCCCCACAATACTCTGCAATGCTGTGCAATACTCTGCAATGCCCCCACAATACTCTGCAATGCTGTGCAATACTCTGCAATGCCCCCACAATACTCTGCAATGCTGTGCAATACCCCCACAATACTCTGCAATGCTGTGCAATACTCTGCAATGCCCCCGCCATACTCTGCAATGCCCCCGCCATACTCTGCAATGCCCCCGCCATACTCTGCCATGCCCCCGCCATACTCTGCCATGCCCCCGCCATACTCTGCCATGCCCCCGCCATACTCTGCCATACCCCGCCATACTCCGCAATACCCCGCCATACCCCGCCATACTCCGCAATACCCCGCCATACCCCGCCATACTCCGCAATACTCCGCAATACCCCGCCATACTCCGCAATACCCCGCCATACCCCGCCATACCCTGCCATGCTGAGCCATGCTCAGCTGTACTCGCCCTCTGTATGTGGCCAGGCTGTGGAAGTCTCACACATGTGGTATCGCCGTACTCAGGAGGAGCAGGAGAATGTATTTTGGGGTGTCATTTTTGGTATGTACATGTTATGTGGTAGAAATATTGTATAAATGGACAACTTTGTGTTAAAAAAAAAAAAAAAGCGTTTTAACCACTTCCCGCCCGCCGGCCGTCATACAACGTCCTTGACTTTGTGCGGGGATATCTGAATGATGCCTGCAGCTACAGGCATCATTCAGATATCAGCTTTTTCAGCCGGCGATTCCCTACACCATAAGAATGATCATAGCGGCTGTTCCACTGCTTGATCGTTCTTACGGGAGGCGAGAGGGGATGTCCCCCCCTCCCGCACTTCTACCGACTCACCGCTACGATCGAAGCCAGGATTGTTTTTTTTTTTTTTTTTTTTTATTTCAGGCTTCCCAGCCTAGAGGTGAGATGTGGGGTCTTATTGACCCCATATCTCACTGTAAAGAGGACCTGTCATGCCATATTCCTATTACAAGGATGTTTATATTCCTTGTAATAGGAATAAAAGTGGTCAAAATTTTTTTTTTTTTGGAAAAAAGCATCAAACTAAAATAAAGTAAAATGAACAATAAAAAAAAAAAAAAAAAATTTTAAAGCGCCCCTGTCCCTGCGTGCTCGCATGCAGAAGCGAACGCATACGTAAGTCCCGCCCACATATGAAAACGGTGTTCAAACCACACATGTGAGGTATCGCTGCGATTGGTAGAGCGAGAGTAATAATTTTGGCCCTAGACCTCCTCTGTAACTCAAAACATGTAACCAGTAAAAAATTTTAAAGTGTCGCCTATGGGGATTTTTGAGTAGCAAAGTTTGGCGCCATTCCACAAGTGCGTGCAATTTTGAAAGGTGACATGTTGGGTATCTATTTACTCGGCGTAACTTCATCTTTCACATTATGCAAAAACATTAGGCTAACTTTACTGTTTTGGTTTTTGTAAAGCACAAAACAGTTTTTTTTCCAAAAAAAACACGTTAAAAAAATTGCTGCGCAAATACCGTGCAAGATAAAAAGTTGCAACGACCGCCATTGTATTCTCTAGGGTCTTTGCTAAAAAATCATATATAATGTTTTGGGGTTCTATGTAATTTTCTAGCTAATAAATGATGATTTTTACATGTAGGAGAGAAATGTCAGAATTGGCCTGGGTGCTCCAGAACACCTGAAGGTGCTCCCCTGCATGTTGGGCCTCTGTATGTGGCCACGCTGTGTAAAAGTCTCACACATGTGGTATCGCCGTACTTGGGCGTAATAGCAGAATGTGTTTTGGGGTGTAATTTGTGGTATGCATATGCGGTGTGTGAGAAATAACCTGCTAATATGACAATTTTGTGGGAAAAAAAAAAAGTAAAAAAAAAAACCTTGATTTTGCAAAGAATTGTGGGAAAAAATGACAACTTCAAAAAACTCACCATGCATCTTTCTAAATACCTTGGAATGTCTTCTTTACAAAAAGGGGTCATTTGGGGGGTATTTGTACTTTTCTGGAATGTTAGGGTCTCAAGAAATTAGATAGGCCGTCAGTACTTCAGGTGTGATCAATTTTCAGATATTCGCACCATAGCTTTTGGACGCTATAACTTTCACAAAGACCAAATAATATCCACCGATTTGGGTTAATTTTACCAAAGATATGTAGCGGTATAAATTTTGGCCAAAATATATGAAGAAAAATTACTAATTTGCAAAATATTATAACAGAAATGAAGAAAAATGTATTTTTTTACAGATTTTTCGGTCTTTTTTCTTTTACGGCGCAAAAAATAAAGAACCCAGCAGTGATTAAATACCACCAAAAGAAAGCTCCATTTGTGTGAAAAAAAGGACAAAAATTTCATATAGATACAGTGTTGCATGACTGAGTAATTGTCATTCAAAATGTGAGAGCACCAAAAGCTGAAAATTGGTCTGGTTAGGAAGGGGGTTTAAGTGCCCAGTAGGGATGAGCCGAACACCCCCCTGTTCGGTTCGCACCAGAACATGCGAACAGGAAAAAAATACGTTCGAACACGCGAACGCCGTTAAAGTCTATGGGACACGAACATGAATAATCAAAAGTGCTAATTTTAAAGGCTAATATGCAAGTTATTGTCAATAAAAGTGTTTGGGGACCCGGGTCCTGCCCCAGGGGACATGAATCAATGCAAAAAAAAGTTTTAAAAACGTCCGTTTTTTCAGGAGCAGTGATTTTAATAATGCTTAAAGTCAAACAATAAAAGTGTAATATCCCTTTAAATTTCATACCTGGGGGGTGTCTATAGTATGCCTGTAAAGGGGCGCATGTTTCCCGTGTTTAGAACAGTCTGACAGCAAAGTGACATTTTGAAGGAAAAAACACATTTAAAACTACCGCGGCTATTGCATTGCCGACAATACACATAGAAGTTCATTGATAAAAATGGCATGGGAATTCCCCAAAGGGCAACCCCGAACCAAAATTTAAAAAAAAAAATGATGTGGGAGTCCCCCTAAATTCCATACAAGGCCCTTCAGGTCTGGTATGGATATTAAGGGGAACCCCAGCCAAAATTTTAAAAAAAAATTGACGTGGGGTTCCCCCTAAATTCCATACCAGACCCTTCAGGTCTGGTATGGATTTTAAGGGGAACCCCGCGCCAAAAAAAAAAAAAAAACGGCGTGGGGTCCCCCTAAAAATCCATACCAGACCCTTATCCGAGCACGCAACCTGGCAGGCCGCAGGAAAAGAGGGGGGGACGAGAGTGCGCCCCCCCCTCCTGAACCGTACCAGGCCACATGCCCTCAACATTGGGAGGGTGCTTTGGGGTAGCCCCCCAAAACACCTTGTCCCCATGTTGATGAAGACAAGGGCCTCATCCCCACAACCCTGGCCGGTGGTTGTGGGGGTCTGCGGGCGGGGGGCTTATCGGAATCTGGAAGCCCCCTTTAACAAGGGGACCCCCAGATCCCGGCCCCCCCCTGTGTGAAATGGTAAGGGGGTACTTACCCCTACCATTTCACTAAAAAACTGTCAAAAATGTTAAAAATGACAAGAGACAGTTTTTGACAATTCCTTTATTTAAATGCTTCTTCTTTCTTCCTTCATCTTCTTCTTCTTCTGGTTCTTCTGGCTCTTCTGGTTCTTCCTCCGGCGTTCTCGTCCAGCATCTTCTCCGCGGCGTCTTCTATCTTCTTCTCCTCGGGCCGCTCCGCACCCATGGCATGAGGGGAGGCTCCCGCTCTTCTCTTCATCTTCTTCTCTTCTTCATCTTCTTCTTCATCTTCTTCATCTTCTTCCTCTTCTTCTCTTCTTCCTTCTTCTCTTCTTCATGTCTTCTCCGGGCCGCTCCGCAGCCATGCTGTGGCATGGAGGGAGGCTCCCGCTGTGTGACGGCGTCTCTTCGTCTGACGGTTCTTAAATAACGGGGGGCGGGGCCACCCGGTGACCCCGCCCCCCTCTGACGCATGGTGACATGACGGGACTTCCCTGTGGCATTCCCCGTGACGTCACAGGGAAGTCCCTCAAGTCACCGTGCGTCAGAGGGGGGCGGGGTCACCGGATGGCCCTGCCCCCCGTTATTTAAGAACCGTCAGACGAAGAGACGCCGTCACACAGCGGGAGCCTCCCTCCATGCCACAGCATGGCTGCGGAGCGGCCCGGAGAAGACATGAAGAAGAGAAGAAGGAAGAAGAGAAGAAGAAGAAGAAGATGAAGAAGAAGATGAAGAAGAGAAGAAGATGAAGAGAAGAGCGGGAGCCTCCCCCCCATGCCATGGGTGCGGAGCGGCCCGAGGAGAAGAAGATAGAAGACGCCGCGGAGAAGATGCTGGACGAGAACGCCGGAGGAAGAACCAGAAGAGCCAGAAGAACCAGAAGAAGAAGAAGATGAAGGAAGAAAGAAGAAGCATTTAAATAAAGGAATTGTCAAAAACTGTCTCTTGTCATTTTTAACATTTTTGACAGTTTTTTAGTGAAATGGTAGGGGTAAGTACCCCCTTACCATTTCACACAGGGGGGGGCCGGGATCTGGGGGTCCCCTTGTTAAAGGGGGCTTCCAGATTCCGATAAGCCCCCCGCCCGCAGACCCCCACAACCACCGGCCAGGGTTGTGGGGATGAGGCCCTTGTCTTCATCAACATGGGGACAAGGTGTTTTGGGGGGCTACCCCAAAGCACCCTCCCAATGTTGAGGGCATGTGGCCTGGTACGGTTCAGGAGGGGGGGGGGCGCACTCTCGTCCCCCCCTCTTTTCCTGCGGCCTGCCAGGTTGCGTGCTCGGATAAGGGTCTGGTATGGATTTTTGGGGGGACCCCACGCCGTTTTTTTTTTTTTTTTTGGCGCGGGGTTCCCCTTAAAATCCATACCAGACCTGAAGGGTCTGGTATGGAATTTAGGGGGAACCCCACGTCAATTTTTTTTTTTAATTTTGGCTGGGGTTCCCCTTAATATCCATACCAGACCTGAAGGGCCTTGTATGGAATTTAGGGGGACCCCCACATCATTTTTTTTTTTTTTATTTTGGTTCGGGGTTGCCCTGTGGGGAATTCCCATGCCGTTTTTATCAATGAACTTCTATGTGTATTGTCGGCAATGCAATAGCCGCGGGTAGTTTTAAATGAGTTTTTTCCTTCCAAATGTCATTTTGCTGTCAGACTGTTCTAAACACAGGAAACATGCACCCCTTTACAGGCATACTATAGACACCCCCCAGGTACGAAATTTAAAGGGATATTACACTTTTATTGTTTGACTTTAAGCATTAATAAAATCACTGTTCCTGAAAAAACGTCCGTTTTTAAAACTTTTTTTTGCATTGATCCATGTCCCCTGGGGCAGGACCCGGGTCCCCAAACACTTTTTATGACAATAACTTGCATATAAGCCTTTAAAATTAGCACTTTTGATTTCTCCCATAGACTTTTAAAGGGTGTTCCGCGGCATTCGAATTTGCCGCGAACACCCCAAATTGTTCGCTGTTCGGCGAACTTGCGAACAGCCAATGTTCGAGTAGAACATGAGTTCGACTCGAACTCGAAGCTCATCCCTAGTGCCCAGTTGTCAAGTGGTTAAAGTGGAGTTCCACCCAAATTTTGAACAATATCTGTATGTATTCTCTTCCTTGCCTAGATGCTGACATGCCGTTTAAAAAAATTGAAATCGCCGTAATTACCTTTTATTTTTCTATTCTTCTTTGCACTTCCTGGTTCTCCTCCCGTGGGAGTAGGCGTGTTTCTAGCCTCTCCCAGACTCCTGGGAGCTAGTCTCAGGCTTCCCAGGATGCCACTGAGCATGTGCGGGAACGAGCAGTGAATGCTGGGAGCACAGCATTCACCACATCCAGGAAATAAATGCTTGTGGGCTTCAAATGCCCACAATGAAGATGGAAACTGCCTGCAGTGAATAATATAAGTTATTCTTTCCGACGAAATCTGACACAGGCGGACATATTACACACAATATGTGAGTATGTAATGCTGAGAAGAAAAGTTTGTGAATGAACTCAAAAAAAAAAAAAAACGATAGATAGGTGGACCCCCGCTTTAAGTAAATTACACATTTTGCATGTAAATTTAACAACACAGGTACAAATAACAAGTATAAAACATCTGGTGGACAAAACACCCGGACCTGTCCCCTCTCTCCCCTGATTGACTAGCTAACTTTGATTGACAGTAACGGGAGCCAATGACACCGCTGCTGTATCTTAGCCAATCAGGAAGGAGAATCTGGGCAGCTGAGACACTCGTGGGCATCGCTGGACAGAGAGGGACCTCAGGTAAGTGTTGGGGGGATGCTGCACACAGAAGGCTTTTTATCTTAACCACTTGCCGACTGCCTAATGCAGATATACTGCGGCAGAATGGCACAGGCAGGCAAAATCACGTACCTCCGGTACCCGAGGCAGTCAGCATCGTTAGGGGAGCGATCCGTGCTAAGGGGGAGGCCACTCATTTGTGGCCACCCCCTCGTGATCACTCCCAACTAATGAAAATCTTCCTCTGCTGCTGTAATGTAAACAGCGGCAGAGGAAGTGATGTCATCTCTCCTCGTGTCGGTCTTTTTGTTCCGGCGCCGAGGAGAGAAGACATCCAAGTAAATGCACCAACACTACACATTACAGTAGAACACTCTAGGCACACATATAACCCCCCAGTCACCCCCCGATCACCCCCCTGCACCCCCTGTCACAGTGACACCAATAGCAGTTTTTTTTTTATTCTGATTATTGCATTGGTGTCATTTGTGACAGTTATAAGTGGTAGGGCAGTTAGTGTTAGGCCCCTTTAGGTCTAGGGTACTCCCCTAACCCCCCTAATAAGGTTTTAACCCCTTGATCACCCGCCCCTCGCCAGTGTCACTAAGCGATCAATTTTTTGATCGCTGTATTAGTGTCACAGGTGACGCTAGTTAGGGAGGTAAGTATTTAGGTTCGCCGTCAGCGTTTTATAGCATCAGGGACCCCCATATACTACCTAATAAAAGGTTTTAACCCCCTGATTGCCCCCTAGTTAACCCTTTCACCAGTGATCACCGTATAACTGTTACGGGTGACGCTGGTTAGTTTATTTTTTATAGTGTCAGGGCACGTGCTGTTTATTACCTAATAAAGGTTTAACCCCCTGATCACCCGGTGGGTGATACAAGTTAGGTTTTAGGGTCAGATAGGGTCTGCGTCCGACCAGGCAGCATCAGGTTAGTGCCAGTACCGCTAACACCCACGCACGCAGCATACACCTCCATTAGTGGTATAGTGTCTGAACGGATCAATATCTGATCTGATCAGATCTATACTAGCGTCCCCAGCAGTTTAGGGTTCCCAAAAATGCAGTGTTGGCGGGATCAGCCCAGATACCTGCTAGCACCTGCGTTTTGCCCCTCCACCCGGCCCAGTCCTGCCCACCCAAGTGCAGTATCGATCGATCACTGTCACTTACAAAACACTAAACACATAACTGCAGCGTTCGCAGAGTCATGCCTGATCCCTGCAATCGCTAAAAGCTTTTTTGGTAGTGTTTGAATCAGTCGCTAACAGTCAGGAGCTTTTTTACCTGTGAGTCTCACTACTGTACCACTAAATTTAGAGCCCAAAATGGCAAATCAAAGGTACAGTAGTGAAGAGGCCTACACGTTTCTGAGCATGACAGATAGTGAAGAGGAAGTCACTCATCTGTCAGATTCAGGCTCAGAATACGATCCTGTAGACGACAGCGGCTCCATGACAGATAGCTCTGACGACGGAGTTGTGGTCCCTGCCAAGGTCAGGTGTACCCGACGCCAATCTTCTTCTGCTGTTGTTGAGGTGCAGGAACCGCAGGTCCCTCATATGGAGCAGAGCAGTACTAGCACCACTTTTCCTTATGGTGAACTGGCAAGCACCAGCGGCCTAGTACACCCCTGTCATAGTCAAACCAGCACTGCAGTAACACTTGGTGACGTGGCGAGTCCCATAAGTGCAGTTCAAGCTGGTGAGGTGGCAAGCACAAGAAGTGTCCCGCTGCCACCAAGAAGAAGACAAACACAGGCCCGTCGTGCCCATAGTGCCCTTCCTGCTGCATTCACCAATCCTAATTGGGAACCCACCACTTCTGCAGAACCCGTACTTCCCCCATTCACATCCCCAACCAAATGCAGTCGGCTGCATGAGAGGCATTTTCTTTATGTCCTCCCGAGTACCCCTACCCAACGAACCCCCAAAAAAGATGTCGTGTCTGCAGCAAACGCGGATATAGGCGTGACACTCGCTATTATTGTCCCTCCTGTCCTGACAATACTGGTCTTTGCATTGGTGAATACACTAGTTGAGTATTAGGGTAAGGTACAGCATTGCACAGACTAGGCACACTTTCCCCCCAGGGTCTCCCAAGATGCCATCGCATTTTGAGAGACCCGAACCTTGAACCGGTTGCAGTTATAAAAGTTACAGTTACAAAAAAAAGTGAAAAAAAAAAAAGTAAAAAAAAAATATATAAAATAAAAAAAACAAAAATAGTTGTCGTTTTATTGTTCTCTCTCTCACTATTATCTCTCTATTGTTTTGTTCTGCTCTTTTTTACTGTATTCTATTCTGCAATGTTTTATTGTTATTATGTTTTATCATGTTTGCTTTTCAGGTATGCAATTTTTTATACTTTACTGTTTACTGTGTTTTATTGTTAACCATTTTTTTGTTTTCAGGTACGCCATTCAGGTGCAGCGCGGACTTATTTATCTTGACAGCAACAGCGTTTGCTCCCACGATACATAAAGCTGTGACTCCAGCGCTGTCGGAGGTGATATATGCCGAAGCATGGGGGCAGCAGGGGCGGAGGAGCGATCTGCTGCTAACTTTTGGGGCGGATGCCCCCATGCTTCGGCATATATAAATGGTGCATGTATGCCCATCATTGGAATTGGGTGGATGAAGGGAGGTATTCTAATTGTGGGCATACTCACCGATCAATCTCTTTTTTTCGTTCAGCCCACAGGCTGCATAAAAAAAAGATTACGATATATGCCCAACAAGGACCAGCAACGTACTGTTATGTTGCTGGACTTTGAGTGGTTATACCAGAAAGATGCCTGCAGGTTAAGGTATCATCTTGGTATCATTCTTTTCAGCCAGCAGTCGGCTTTCATGTAAAAGCAATCCTAGCGGCTAATTAGCCTCTAGACTGCTTTTACAAGCAGTAGGAGGAAATGCCCCCCCCCTCCACCACCGTCTTCCATGTTTTTCTCTGGCTCTCCTGTCCCAACAGGGAACCTGAGAATGCAGACGGTGATTCGGTCAGCTGACCATAGAGCTGATCAGAGACCAGAATGCCTCCAATCATCTCTATGGCCTAAGAAACCGGAAGCTACGAGCATTTCATGACTTAGATTTCGCCAGATGTAAACAGCGCCATTGGGAAATTGGGAAAGCATTTTATCACACTGATCTTGGTGTGGTCAGATGATCTGAGGGCAGAGGAGAGATCTAGGGTCTAATAGACCCCAATTTTTTTTAAAAAGAGTACCTGTCACTCCCTTTTGCTATCATAGGGGATATTTACATTCCCTGACATAACAATAAAAATTATTAAAAAAAAATGAAAAGAACAGTTTAAAAATAAGATAAAAAAGCAAAAGCAAAAAAAAGAGCACCCCTGTCTGTTGGCAAATGTAGATTGTCTAGGGATATTTTTAGACCCTCGATAAGTCTGCATAAGATGTACCTTACAATCTCCACAGACCTGTGAGATTAGCCCATTGAGACAATGATAAAAAACTGCAAAGTCTTGCAGAGCAAATATAATCTTTATTCTTTGGTGTGAATATTTAAAGGGGGCTTTCAGAAACTACCGCCCCTTGACCGCGTCATACAAATTATCCAATAAAATACAGAAACAATTTATGACAAAAGTGAAACTAATTATTTTTAAGATATCACGTGCTTTACAGGAAACGAAACACAAAAGATAACAGGGATGTGAGAAACGAAACTAGATTACTTTACACTCCTAGTAATAGGTGAAATAGAGTACAGGGAAAAACACAGAATGGAAACTAAATTATAAAATGGATGTGGTTAAGCTAAATATCCCTTCACTGTCCCCCCCTGCTCTCGCGCAAAGGCGAACGCAAGCGTTGGTCTGGTGTCAAATGTAAACAGCAATTGCACCATGCATGTGAGGTATCACCGCAAAGGTCAGATCGAGAGCAGTAATTTTAGCAGTAGACCTCCTCTGTAAATCTAAAGTGGTAACCTATAAAGGCTTTTAAAGGCTTTTAAAAATGTATGTAGTTTGTCGCCACTGCACGTTTGTGCGCAATTTTAAAGCATGTCGTGTTTGGTATCCATGTACTCGGCCTAAGATCATCTATTTTATTTCATCAAACATTTAGGCAATATAGTGTGTTTTAGTGCATTAGAATTAAAAAAAGTGTGTTTTTTTCCCCAAAAAATGCATTTGAAAAATTGCTGCACAAATACTGTGTGAAAAAAAAATGAAACACCCACAGTTTTAATCTGTAGGGCCTTTGCTTTAAAAAAATATATAATGTTTGGGGGTTCAAAGTAATTTTTTTGCAAAAAAAAATATTTTTTTCATGTAAACAAATAGTGTCAGAAAGGGCTTTGTCTTCAAGTGGTTAGAAGAATGGGTGATGTGTGACATAAGCTTCTAAATGTTGTGCATAAAATGCCAGGACAGTTCAAAACCCCCCAAATGACCCCATTTTGGAAAGTAGACACCCCAAGCTATTTGCTGAGAGGCATGTCGAGTCCATGGAATATTTTATATTGTGACACAAGTTGCGGGAAAAAGACACATTTTTTTTAATTTTTTGCACAAAGTTGTCACTAAATGATATATTGCTCAAACATGCCATGGGCATATGTGGAATTACACCCCAAAATACATTCTGTTGCTTCTCCTGAGTACGGGGATACCACATGTGTGAGACTTTTTGGGAGCCTAGCCGCGTAAGGGACCCCGAAAACCAAGCACCGCCTTCAGGCTTTCTAAGGGCGTAAATTTTTGATTTCACTCCTCACTGCCTATCACAGTTTCGGAGGCCATGGAATGCCCAGATGGCACAAAACCCCCCCAAATGACCCTATTTTGGAAAGTAGACACCCCAAGCTATTTTCTGAGAGGTATGGTGAGTATTTTGCAGACCTCGCTTTTTGTCACAAAGTTTTGAAATCTGAAAAAAAAACTTTTCAAAAACAAATGAGAGCTGCAAAATACTCAGCGTGCCTCTCAGCAAATAGCTTGGGGTGTCTACTTTCCAAAATTGGGTCATTTGGGGGGGGGGTTTGTGCCATCTTGGCATTTTATGGCCTTCGAAACTGTGAGAGGTAGTGAGGAGTGAAATCAAAAATTTAACCCTTAGAAATCCTGAAGGTGGTGTTTTTGGGGCCCCATACACAGTTAGGCTAGAGGTCGACCGATATATCGGCCGATATTTGGCTTTTTTTACTTAATCAGCATCGGCCGATT